>NC_045980.1:12254129-12554129 GCF_010909765.2 Amblyraja radiata | reverse complement strand
AGGGTCCAGACCTGAAACACCACTGCCCATGTGCCCCAGCGATGCTGCCTGAACCTGCTGAGTTACTCCAGAACTTTGTGTCTATTTCTAACGGAGAAAAAGCAAGGCAGGACGCAAAACACTTCAGATGCTAGAATCTTGTAATTCGCATAATCAACTGTGCAAAATGGAAATATAATATTTTTGTCTGCTTTCCCTCAACGATCAAAGGGAGAAACTGCAGAAATACTTCCACATAATACTTCAATCATCGTGGTGTGTTGCCAGATTGTGATCTCTTTGGAAACCAGTCAAGGATTAATACCAGTGTTGGAAAGCAAGGAGGAGAGTCTCCCTTTCCATCTCTTTGCTTGGATAATTGTTGTTCCTTGAACACATTGCTGCTCTGGCCCCTTCTGCCTCTTTTGGGATTACTAACTTTTTTTGTTTGGTTTACTTTAGTTTAGAGATGCAGTGTGGAAACAGGCCGTACCATGCCGACCAGCGATCACTCGTACACCGGTTCTATCCTACACCCTAGAGATGACTTACAGAAGCCAACTGACCTACAAACTTGCACGTCTTTGGAATGTGGGAGAATGTACAAACTCAATGCAGAAGGCACCTGTAGTCAGGATCGAACCCGGATCTCTGGTGCTGTAAGGCCGCAACTCTACTGCTGCTAAACACCAGCCTCACCTTAATTCAACATGACTTGCCCCTTTCTCATTGATCCTTCACTTCTTCCCCTCTGTGATATCTTCCACTCTCTCACATATTTTCTGATATTTCACATGGCCCACACCTCCCACCTGTTTAGGTTTAGTTTAGTTTAGTATTGTCATGTGTACTGAGGTACAATGAAAAGCTTTTGTTTGTGAGCTACTCCAGTCAAAGAATAGGCTATATATGAATACACATTCACAGTGCACAGATGAAGGATAAAGGTACACCATCTAGTGCAAGATATAACATTGATGTCCGATGAAGTACAATTAAATATAGTTTGAACGTTTCAAGTGAGGTGGATGGGAGATCAGAACGCACGCTAGTTGTTGGTAGGATGGTTCAGTTGCCTGATAACAGTTGGGAAGAAACTGTCCCTGAATCTGGAGGTATGTGTTTTCAAACATCTGTACCTCTTGCCTGATGGGAGAGAGGAGAATAGGGAGTGACCAGGGTGAGACTTGGCCTTGATAATGCTGGTGGCCTTGCCGAGGCAGCATTCAATGTAGATGGAGTCAATGGAAGGGAGGTTGGTTTGCATGATGGTCTGAGCTGCGTCACAACTCTGCATTTTCTCATGGTTCTGGATGGAGCTGTTCCTAAACCAGGCTGTGATGCATCCCTATACCTGTGGTTCATAAGTTCAAAAGTAATAGGAGGAAAATTAGGCCATTTGGCCCATCAAATCACTCTGCGTTGTTCATGGTTTCATGTTACCTCTGAAGTTCTAACCTTCCCAGCGTTTTCCTACACTGTTGGGTCCATTAATATGTTTACTCCATCCGAGTTCAAGAAAGGGCTGGCAGGACTGGATATAGAAAAGACATTTGAGGCCATACCCCAGCCGTAGTGCTGAAGACATGCACTCTAAAACCAGCTGAACTTCCAGCCAAGCTCTTCCGATACAGTTACAGGACTGGAACCTTTCCGACGGTGTGGAAAATTACCCAAGTATGTCCTGTTCACAAAAGGCAGAACAAATCCAATCCTAATTACTACCCAGTCAGTCGACTTCAATCATCAATGAAGTGATCAAAGGTGTAATTGACAGTGTAATCAAGCCGCATTTAATCACCAATAACATGACCAGTTTGGATTTAGTCAGGGTCAGGCCTACTTGGCTCCAGACTTCATTGATTCCGAGAATCACGTCAACATGCAGCACAGAGAGGGGCTGTCACAGCCCACCACATCCATGCCATGTGTGATTCCTATCTATGCTCATCCTATTTACCCGCATTAAGACCACATCCCTCTAATGATTCAACAATGCTTTATTGTCATGTGTGCACAGCAAGGTGAAATTCTTTTAGCATAACTCACACTTGCACGAGTCGCCATACTGTGGCGCCATTTTCAAAAAGTCCACAGTCCGGTCCAGGTGCGTGATGTACTGGAGCAGCTCCTGATCCAGGTAAGTCTCCATCGCCCTCGACCGGCTCGGCCCGCGAACCGACGTCCCTCTCCTCGCCCGACCGACCACCTCTGTGTCCCAGGGGCACCTGCTGCAGCCGACCTTGTCAGCGCTTGAGGCAATACCCCGGTCCCTCTCCCACCGGCCCACTCCTTCGTCCGGCCAGCGGGCTCCTGGGTGGGTTCCGGATCCACGGCACATCCCAAGAGCCGGGATTACTTCCCTATCCAAGTACCTGTCCAAATGCCTTCTAAATGTTGCAGTAGTATCTGCCACCACTATCTCCTGTTGGTCGTCATTCCAAACTCATTTGAATCGGTCTTCTCTCACCTTAAACTTATGCTCTCTGATTCTAGACTCCCCTGTCCCTGGAGAAAAGATTCAGACTATCTATCCTATCTACACCCCTCATAATTTTGTAAACCTCTAAAAGATCTCCCTTTAGCCTCCTATGTTCCATTAATAACAAACATGGCCCATTCAATCTCTCCTTATAACAGCTCTTCATTCTATGTAACACCCTGGTGAATCTCTTCGGCACTCTCTCAATTGCTACCATATCCTTCCTGGAGAGTGGAGACCAGACTGTATCACACACTCCAGGCCCTGTCTAACTGATGTTTTGTACAACTGCAAGATTGCTTCACATCCTGTACAGTTAATGCTTGGCTGATGAAAGCCAAATGCAGTACGTTATCCACCTGTGTGGCCACTTTCAGGGAGCTGTCGATTTGTACATCAATGGTCCTGAGTGAAAGCCCTGTCCCACGATGCGAGTTCATTCCAAGAGCTCTCCCGAGTTTAAAAAAAAATCAAGCTCGTGGTAAGCACGGAGAATGAACGTAGTGGGTACGTCGGAGCTCGGGGACATCTCTTAGCGGCTCGTAACGCGAACGGCAGGTACTCTGGAAGACTCGCTAATGGCAGGTAAGCACGGGAAGACTCGTGAAGATTTTTCAACATTGAAATTGTCCACGAGAGCCCCGAGTACTGACGAGTGGCCATTACCATAAATCTCCGAGTTTGAATCAGGGCAAACTCGGGAGAGCTCTTGGAATGAACTCGTACAGTGGGACAGGGCTTTAAGGATTTTGCCTTTGTTTTCACAGTTTGATCTCCCAGATCGCACCTTCATGCACTTGACTAGATTAATTTGCTCTATCACTGCTCCACCCAACTTTCTTGCTACTCCACGTCCTGATGTCTCTTTAAACAACGTTTTACGAGGATGTTGCCTGGACTCGAGGACCTGAGATATCGGGAGAGGGTGTAGTGTAGTGTTGGGATAGTGCTAGTGTATGGGGATCACTGGTCAGCACGTCTCGGTGGGCCGAAGGGCCTGTTTCCGTGCCGTATCTCTAAACTGAACTAAGCACTAAGTGCTGGAGAAACTCAGCAGGTCGGGCAGAATTCAGGAGAACATGGATTGGCGGTGTTTCAGGTTGGGACCCTTCTTCAGCTGAGGAAGGGTCCTGGCCCGAAGTGTCACCTGTTCATGTGGCTGAAGAAAGGTCCTGATTCTGAAATGACACCGAATAATGTTCTCCAGAATCTGAAGATGGAACCTGACTCAGAACGACACCTATCCATGTTCCCCAGAGATGCTGCCTGATCCGCTAAGTTACTCCAGCACTTTATGTCCTTTAACTGGAAGGATCTGTCTTCGACTGCTGATCAGTTAACCCACCACCTTACATACCTTACCCCAAGGCATCGTAAACTGAAACATAATTTAACCTCTCTTCCCATTTATGTTATTGATTTGTTTACAGAAAAAGAGGCTTGTAAGATTAGGTGATTTACAAAGATCTGCAACAGAGATCATGAAGTTGTAAAGACAAATTGACACCCTTCCACTGTCGATGCACCGAACACATCAATAAATATAAAAACCTGCCACTGTTCACTCATTCAACTGGAGAGCGGGGAATTGAATCAAAAGTTACGTGTCTCCAACAAACTTTCGGAGAGTCCAAATATTTTTCATCTGGTGCATCGCGCCTGAAGATTAATCATATTATTCAAAGTTTTCATTGCTTTCCAAGTGACTTGTTCCTGCATGAAATTTAAAAAAAAAATATCTCTCGACGGTCGCTGCCAAGAATTGCGAAGCACCATTTCTGCTTCAACAGCACTTGTAATCCAATTCACACTGGCAGACCCGGGTAATGTACTTCCTTGACACATTCAGAACAGAAATTGGACAGCAATCAAAAACATTGATTACCTTCCATTCTGCTCGCTCCGGTCGTCCACAAACTTAATTGGCAGCCTCGCTACACTGGACATGAATCGCACCTAGTTTTTGAGCGTTTTGCCGTCACACGCTGCAACGGAAAATCTCCCAGGGCCATCGCTCCTACAATGGCAACGCAATCTCTGCCTCGACTGTGTGCCCAAAATTATGCTGAAGAACAAAACTGCGAGATTCAAAATGTTTCACAAAACCAGTTGGCAGAGATTGTTGTTGCTGGATGTATGTCGCCTGCTGAATGGATTACATCATACCCGGTGAATTCAGTCTCGTAAACAAAACTTATTACCGAATGCCAGAATTCTGTGGAAAGTAAAAAAATAAAATATATATAGCATGGTTTCCGAACATAAGCCGGCTTTAGCAATACGATGTTTCCTAATCACACAGTATAAAGTACAGGGCAAAGACATCCATTCCTCGTGTGCTAATCTTATGCAGTGGTATGTGCCGAACATGTCCACAACAGATGGTTCAAAACACTTGGAAGAAATGTTTGAGTTTGAATAAATTATTGAAGGCTTTTAACAAACGCAATAATCATCCTTCAACGGTAGTTTCAGGTGGAATAAAAGTACATTAAAACATTGATGTCACGCTGACACATGTCCTTCTGTAATGACTCTAAAATACTAACTAGCTGGTCATGAAACCCCAGGTAAATTCCCAAATGGATAATTTGGCTAACTTTTATTTCCATTGATATCATGATTCCAAAGGACTAACTACACAAAGAGGGTATTAGCTACAAGGAGAAATTGCACAAACGGGATTGTGTTCTCTGGACCATTGGAAGCTGAGGGGAGACCTGATAGAAGTATATAAACTTATGGGCATAGAGAGAGTAGACAGTCAGAACCTTTTTCTCCAATGTGGAAATTTCAAGGATTAGAGGGCATAACTTTAATTTGAGAGGAGGAAAGTTTAATGGTGATGTGCGGGGCAAGTTTTTTTTTTTACACAGAGGGTGGTGAGTGCCTGGAACGTGCTGCCTGGGGCAGTGGTGGAGGTAGATAGCATAAGGTTATAAGTGATAGGAGCAGAATTATGGCATTCGGCCTATCAGGTCTGCTCCGCCAATCAATCATGGCTGATCTATCTCCTAACCCCATTCTTCGGCCTTCTCCCCATAACCCCTGACACCCATATGATAGTGGCATTGATGAGGCTTTTAGATAGTCACGAGCAGATGGAGGAGATTGATTGAACTAGGTTTTATGTTCAGCATGGGCATTTGCCTTTGTCGATGTGCCTTTACTGTTCAATGCAGATAAGCAACAATAAGCAGTAACTTGTATTTATGTGGCAGCGTTCATATTGATTGCACAGTAACAGTCTGTACTTCCCCCAGCCAAATTCATTCTGGTGAGCATCGCTAATGCCTGACTGGCCACAAATATTGTAGGAAGGAGCTGCAGATGCTGGTTTACACCGAAGATAGACACAATATGCTGGTGTAACTCAGCGGGTCAGGCAGCATCTCTGGAGAGAAGGAATGGGTGACGTTTCAGGTTGAGACCCTTCTATTTTGCCATGAACATTGGCAGCACCTCATTCTGTGGGAATCAAACTTCCCTCCAGTGAAGCTCCCATTCTGTGCTAGGATAATATACAGTATGTGTGGTTCAAGTGGCCCACATTCAACATCTTTTAACGTCTGCGTGACTTGTATTTTGGCAACAGGGATATGTTTTCAAGGGGGAAAGTGACAGAATGCTGGATCACCATAGTTCACTTTGTAAACAAGTGTATGTGACTGACCTTATATTCACACTATCAAAAATAACATTAAAATGCTGCATGTTTTGAGTCTGTAGAACAGTCTCGTGTTTGACTGGTCTCCTTGTCTGACAAGTTATTGTGAATAAATAAGTTAATGCAGGCAGGAGAGATTTACAAATGTAACATTAATATGACATTAGACAGAGCTCTTAGGGATAGCGGAGTTAAGGGACATGGAGAGAAGGCAGGAATGGGGTACTGATTGTGGATGATCAGCCATGATCACATTGAATGGCGGTGCTGGATCGAAGGGCCGAATGGCTTACTCCTGCACCTATTGTCTATTGTCTATTATTCTTACTGGCGCAGCTAGCATTTATATCCGTGGATACAAGGAACTGCGGATGCTGGTTTACAAAACAAGACACAAAGTGCTGGAGTAACTCAGCGGATCAGGCAGCATCTCTGGTCACAGCTGTCTGACCTACTGAGTTACTCCAGCATTTGTGCTTCAGTCACTCGGGTCTCGTGTGCGATATTTCGACACCACATGTATCTACAAGCTCAAATCACCAGGAAGGGCAAGACCACCAAGCTCATGGTAAGAGCACATACAAGTTCCCCTTTAGCTCAGAGAACGATATTTCCAATCCTTAGTCACCACTGGGTCTTAATCAAGGAGTTCCCTGTCCAATTGCACGATGGGAGCAATGCAAGAAGCTGGCCCACCATGATGGATTGGATAGAAATGCTACACTTGAAGGCACAAGAACCAGAGGACATAGGCTAAAGGTGAGGGGGGAAAGATTTATAGGAACCTGAGCAGTAACTTCTTCACACAAGGGGTGGTGGGCGTATGGAACGAGCTGCTGGAGGAGGTAGTTGAGGCAGACACTATCGCAACGTTTAAGAAACATTTAGACAGGTACATGGATAGGACAGGTGTAGAGGGAAAGCCTTTTTGACCACCCTATCTACTTGTAACACCACTTCCATGGAAAATGCCTCCCACTTCATCTTTGATACTCCACTCCCCCTTCATTTTAAATGGACAACCAAACCCAAACTCCGCTGGAATTCCAGTTCCTATTGCTGTCTCCACACTGAGTAACTCTTTACTAAACCCCTCTACAACTGAGCGTCCTACTTTGAAACACTTTTTAATGAACACGTTTCTGACCAAATCTTTCATCATCCTGCCCAGTAATATTTTATTTGCTTCAGCCACTCCTGTCACCAGAGGTATTTCAGACAATGCCACAGGGTAGTTGTTTCCCATATAACAGACAGAGCAAAATCGCAAAGCTTTGTAATAAGACAGACCACAGCAGCAAACACCACCGCCCCAGAATGATTAGATCTGGGGAGCTTGATATACTATGGCCACCAATGTTAGAACCATTACAATTCCCAGTAGAAATCTATAGGAATAGAATATGTACTGCCAGATTTCCACTGATTCAACACAAGTTGTGTTAGACATCCTGCCCTCTTTACAACAACGTATACCGACGTGATTCTGTTTGGTTGTTTGTTTGTTTGTCTTTTTGCACAAGTCCGCGAGCATTGCCACTTTTCATTTCACTGCACATCTCGTATGTGTATGTGACTAATAAACTTGACTTGACTTGACAATATGACGCTTTTAATTTTCATAAGAGGGATATTATATAATTGGCCTTACATTTAGTTACAGAAGAATTATTGTCACTGGGCCCAGGTGGCTGAAATCACAAATGGTCAAAGTGAAGTAGTTAAAATCTAAGATTAGAGGTCAAAGCCTCAGAATTGAAGGATATTCTTTTAGGAAGGAGTTGAGGAGGAATTTCTTTAGTCAGAGGGTGGTGATTCTGTTGAATTCTTTGCCACAGAAGACTGTGAATGTCAAGTCAGTGGATATTTTTACGGCAGAGATAGATACTTGATCGGTACGGGTGTCAGAGGTTCTGGGGAGAAAGCAGGAGAATGGGGTTAGGAGGGAGAGATTATTCAGCCATGATTGAATGGCAGTTGACTTAATGGGGCGAATGGCCTAATACTGCTCCAATCTCTTATGATCTTATGAAAATCGGAAATGTAGACATGGAAAAGTAAGGTCCAGTGAGCTCAGATGTTTGAAAGACCAGTGTAGTAAACAAAGTAGCAACTTTTAACGTTACCAAAGTATATTATTCCAAAATAATGTGGTTGTCGCCTTGCTTAAACTAGATAAATGAAGAGGTCATTGTGTCAAATGAACAGAGTGTTGGAGTAACCCAGCGGGTCAGGCAGCATCTCACGAAAAATTTGATAGGTGACGTTTCGGGTCGGGACTTTTCTTTAGACTGATTGTAGGTGGGGAGAGGGAAAGAAAACTGAAAGAGATGAGGGGCAGGATCAGGCAGATAATAGGCTAACACAGGTGAGGGGAGTTTTGGGATAGGCAGATAGTTGGACAAAGGCCTGAATGAAAAGGCAGGAGAGTGGGGTTCAGAGGGAAACATTGATCATCCATGATTGAATGGCAGAGTAGACTCGATGAGCCGAACGGCCTAATTCTGCTCCTGTGACTTATGAACATATGAACACACAGCTCTTCAATCCTTATGTCTCACACCATCTGTCTTTACATCTCTGGCTATCAAAAATCTCCCTCGCTTGTCTCAGCTCATTACATGGTAGACACAAAGTGCTCGAGTAACTAAACAGGTGAGGCATCATCTCTGGAGAGGAGGAATGGGAGACCCTTCTTCAGACTTCATCTTATTACATGCCAGGCTTTGTCCTGCCCCTCCTCTCTTCCAGCTTTCTCTCATCCCCTTCCCCTACAATCAGCTTGAAGAAGGGTCCCGTCCCGAAACAGCACCCATCCATGTTCTCCAGGGATGCTGCCTGAACCCTGTGAGTTACTTCAGCATTCCGTGTCTTCCTTTGTAAACATAGAAACATAGAAACATAGAAACATAGAAAATAGGTGCAGGAGGAGGCCATTCGGCCCTTCGAGCCAGCACCGCCATTCATTATGATCATGGCTTATCATCCCCAATCAATAACCCGTGCCTGCCTTCTCCCCATATCCCTTGATTCCACTAGCCCCTAGAGCTCTATCTAACTCTTAAATCCATCCAGTGATTTGGCCTCCACTGCCCTCTGTGACAGGGAATTCCACAAATTCACAACCCTCTGGGTGAAAAAGTTTTTTCTCACCTCAGTCTTAAATGGCCTCCCCTGGTTCTGGACTCGCCCAACATTGGGAACATTTTTCCTGCATCTAGCTTGTCCAGTCCATTTATAATTTTATATGTCTCTATAAGATTCCCCCTCATCCTTCTAAACTCTAGTGAATACAAGCCTAGTCTTTTCAATTTTTCCTCATATGACAGTCCTGCCATCCCAAACGAGTGGAGATGCTGGGGATTGAACCGTGGGCCTCATACATGCAAAGCATGCGCTCTACCACTGAGCTACATCCCCTGCCCTAAACTGGCGCCTGCAGTTCCTTGTTCCTTACTAAATAAGTAATTGAATGGCATATCAAGATCTTATAATCTGGACTTGGTAATAAATTTTCTTCCAAGACCAACTCATCTGGATTAATATTTACGGGGAATTTGGGTGCAGTTCATTTCATTTGTCAGCTCACTATCATTTAGTGCCAATTATCAAAGCAATTGAATGTTCATGGTGCATTTTTTGATGACCAAATTGCTATAGCAGACTTGCAAACAGGACAACATGCATCATTGCGTGTGGCACCTTATTATTTATCTGTCACATATAGAGGTAGATTTATGCAAATATTTGTCAGCAGAATAGGTGGGAGATAATAGGCGATTTCATTTAAAACATGAAATTTCACAAAGATGGAAATGAACAGTGGTTGAAGTATTTCTTTCAGCAAACTACCTGCTGTAAACCTTTATGGATTACAGAAAAATGCATTCGCTTGTAACACGTCTCAGTCAATTGCACACTTAGAACTAAATACCTAGAATTACTACTACGGTGCAATTGCATCCCCAACGTTCATCTGGAGATATTTTTCCCCAGACCACTTAAAAATTCGATCTCCAAAGCATTACATTTAATTCAATCTTGCAGGCCTGGATAACTACTTAAAGAAGTTGCTCAGTTCTTTTTTCTTTTTCCTCAATATCTGTTCAAACCACCAAACATTACTTGTTTCTGCTGTAGAACCTTAAAGTGCACATTAGGGTGCTTCAGCGATTGAAAGCAGAGGTTTTAAGATAGTGTTAATTATATTTCCTGCTGCTTAGAATTGAACAGAGCTAATTTCACTTAAGTGAGCGTCTGGTCATTGTGCAGTTCTATGAACTACATCGCGACTGAAAAACAATTCAATTTTCTGCCCACGGCAATTGTATTCATTCCGCTCATTTAAATATTTTTAGCTGCAGCTCCACAGATTGCACAGTTAACTATGATTATAGCAAAAATTATGCATTGTTACAATATGCATCCTATTTCTGTGTCTTTGTAGTCTGTCAAACTCCAGCACATTCAAGTTAAGGATAGCGGATGTGTTGTCTATACAAGAATGCGTACCCCATTTGTAGAGTTGCTGCCTTACAGCACCAGAGACCGGGCGGGCACCGCTCTTAATACTTGGAGTGTGGACTAGACTTTGAAAGTGCCACCAAAACATGGCGCCTCTCGCATGCGGGATCAGTAGACTATTTCTGTACAGTGGCTAATCGGGGATGTGCTGAGGTATGGCAATACCCTACTGGACTCTTTGCAAGTAAAGAATTTCACCGTGCATTTGCACTTCACACGTGACACTAAAAACGCAATTCAACCATTCAACCGTTGATTGAGCTATTGACGCGGGAGTGACAAGATCTTTCTGTACTCGTATGCGTATACAGCTCGCTTATGAGCGATTCATCGCAAACTCCAAATCTAGAAGAGTTGCCAACTGCTCAACATTAGGCCATCTTTGCCCCACAATAGTCTACAGTTCTCTTCTGTTCTGAGCTGCACCTCCCAGGTCAGTCATTCTCCTCACATGGCTCATTGTCCAGGAGACGTGTACGTGATTGTCCATGAACATGGAGTTCTGCCATGAAACGATCAATAATTTTATTGGACTGTTTTAGTGGCTTCAATGTTATCTTTACCCATTCAGCCAAATTCATCACACAGCATGCTCATTATCTTGCCAATGTTGATCAATATTGAGTCTTGGACCATTTACAGCCCAAGTGTATGTAATTTTTTGTCTTCAAACCTAAATAACTCCACAAACTTGCTCCTCCTCATTTCTGTAACCACTGTCTAATCTTACCATCTTCCTAACCTACAATCTACATCTACCTCGTGGGAGACAGACAGACCATCTTAAATTGGACTTTACTCAACTTTATCTTGCACGAAACATTGTCACCCTTTATCCTGTATCTGTACTCTGTGGACGGCTTGATTGCAATCATGAATAGTCCTTCCACTGTCTGGATAGCATGCATCAAAAATGCTTGTCATTGTACCTTGGTACATGTGACAATAATAAACAGAACTAAACTAAGCTAAACAATGGTAAAAAAAAATAGGTGACACAAGCAAGAAGTCATTGGGTGGTAGTCGGGGGTTGTTTTTCATTCCGGAGGTTTTGACCAGTGATTTGCCTCAGAGATGATGTTGGGTGGACAGTTGGATGAGAATCTACATGGCATGATTACCATGTTCATAGATAGCACCAAAACTGGTGGTATGGTGGGTAGTCCAGAAGTTGTCTAAGGTTACAACAAAATGTAAATCAACTGGGAAAGTGGGCAAAGGGATGGCAGATGGAATTTAACGTTACCAAGTGCAAAGTGATGTATATTGGGAGGTTAAACCAGGGGAGGTTTTCATAGTTAATGATAGCTTCCTGGAGAGTGTTGTCGAATTGAGAAACATAGAGGAATAAAGTTCCTGTCCCACTTGGCAATTTTTTCGGCGACTGCGCCGGCGTCACTGACTGATGTATCAGGGTCGCCGAATGATTTTGAACATTTCGAAATTCAGCGGCGACAAACAAAATGTTGCGACACTTGAGGAAACGCCGCGCGTCCATATGTCATCACGCCGCGTCACGCCACATCACAACACAACTTTTTCGGTCAGTCAATGATGCCGACAGTCGCCGAAAAAATCGCCAAGTGGGACAGGCCCTAAAGTACATAGCTTCTTAAAAGTGGCAACATAGGCAGATAGGGTGACATAGGTCTATGACATGCTTGCCTTCATCAGATGGGGCATTGAGTACAAGTGTTGGGATGTCATGTTACAGCTGTTACAATATAAGCATTGATTAGACATTGATTAGTCTGAAGAAGGATTCCAACCCGAACCATCATCTATCCATGATCTCCAGAGAAGCTGCCTGACCCACTAAGTTATAGGGAGAGATTGAGCGGGCTAGTCCCCCAAGCAGATGAAGACTGATCTTATAAATGCATATCATGAAAGGATTAGTTAGATAGGGTAAATGCACAGTCTTTTACCCAGAGTACGGGAACCAAGAACCAGAGGACATAGGTTTAAGATGAGGAGGAATAGATTTAATAGGAACTTGTGGAGTAAAAGAGTGGTAGGTGTGTGGAACACCCAGCGATCACCTCATACACTAGCATTATCCTACACATTAGGGACAATTTACAAGCCAGCCAATGGACAGGAAAGGTTTGGAGAGATATGGACCAAACGCAGGCTGGTGGGACTAGTGTAGATGGGTCATGTTGGCCGGTATGGACAAGTCGGGCCGAAGGGCCTGTTTACGCATCGTCTGACTGGATGGCTTTATGACCAGCACCTGTGGTTCCTTTGTTTCTCCAAAGATGTAAATGACCTAGAAAAGGTGCGGAAAAGTTTCACATGGACGGTGCCAGGTCTGGAGGGCTTGAGTTATACGGAGTAGCTACTGTAGATAGGCTGGAGCGGATCCAGAGCTGCAGATCTGTGGGTTAAATGTGGCTCGGTGACACCTCTGATGATTCCTTATTTAACATCCCTGGTGCTTGGGAGGTGACTGATCATTACTTTGCGGGGCTAGAGCTGTTATGTTTTTTTGAAGATAGGACATGTCTGGACAATCATCCACGTTGTCAGCACGACACCTTCCGTCCACAAAAGGATTGTGGCAAAAATGCAAATTCGTAAAATGTAATTTTTCTTCAGTAAAAGAGAAAGCAATGATAGAATCTGTATAAAAATCACTTGCACCCATTTGCATGTCTGTTCTTTACAAAGCCACGATTCAGAGCAAGGAAAATTCTCAAGATTTCCAAACCGGAAAAAATTGAAGTATTTTACTTTTGAGCTCAACATTATTTGTAAGGCGCATTCCAAAATCGTTGACCCTTCATCTGTTCCCTTCGTCACTGTTTATGCAATCTTCAACATGGAGAAAACAATGCATTTTTTGAGAGAAGCCTTAGAGCACTATAGACCTAGGTTCAATGCTGACTATGGGTGCTGTCTGCACAGCGATTGTACGTTCCCCCTGTGACCGCATGGGATGTCTCCGGGTGCTCCGGTTTCCTCCGACATTCCAAGGACGTGCAGGTTTGTAGGTTAATTGGCTTTGGTAAATTGTCCCTAGTGCGTAGGATAGAAGTACTTCAGGGGTGATCGCTGGTCGGAGCCGAAGGGCCTGTTTCAACGGTGCAACTCTAAAACTAAAAACTAAAACTAAATCTTCTGGAATATTGCTTGTGAGTTGATGTCACAAAATTAATTCTCATGATTACTTTAATTCATCATTTATTATCGGGGTGAGTTTTGTTTACATTGATAAAAATGAATGCAGGTCTGATTTTGCAGATATAGCAATTAAAATGAAATGGCATATGGCCACATTTCCTCAGATTTAAAGAGATTCTGCTAACAACAAGAACATTCGATAGTCTCCAGCTGATTAGCACATTATTTAACTGAGAGAACCGACATTCAAATGTAGGTTGCAAGAGATTTGGCAGATGCCAGGAAAAAGAACAGAGGGATAGGCTTTGAAATAAGTTGGCTTTGAATTGCACATTTGAATAATTTCTACAAAGGTATATTCAGTAATAAGATGTGTGATAGGCATGAAAAATTGAACAATGACTGCATATAAAGACATAAAGGTTTGTAGTCTAATTGGCTTGGTATAATTGTAAAATTGTCTCTAGTGTGTCTAGGATAGTGTTGGTGTGTGGGGATTGCTGAGCGGCGGGGAATCGGTGAGCGGAAGGGCCTGTTAGAAACATAGAAAATATGTGCAGGAGTAGGCCATTCGGCCCTTCAAACCAGCACCGCCATTCAATATGATCATGGCTGATCACCCACTGTATCTCTAAACTAACATGGACAGGAACATCGGGAGCTCGCAGGTCCCTGGTGGGAGACCGCTTTTCGGAGCTCCCGCAACGGCAACTTCTCCCGCTGGAATTAAAGGACTCAAAACCGGGCCTAACATTTTATTTTTATTTTTTTCGCCTCGATGCTGCAGTTGGACTGCTGGACCGCGGAAGAAGAACAAAGGGAAGAGACAAGACTTTTGCCTTCCATCACAGTGAGGAGGTGTTGGAGACTCACTGTGATGGATGTTTGTGTAAACTGTGTTAAGTGTGGGTCTTGTTTTTTTTTTGTAATGTTAAGGCTGTAGAAATGCAATTTCGTTCAAACCAAGCTGTTTGAATGACAATAAAAGGCATTCTATTCTATTCTATTCTAAACTAAACTAAACTAAAAAGCATAAAGAGTACAGTGACTAACTGACATTAATGCAACCAGTCCTTTCTTACAGAGACAAAGCAAGGATAAAATGAGAAAAGCCCCTTTTAGCTCACTAGGCTGTCCCTTCCAAATGGCCATGTACAATCTACACTATTGTGGAGTCAGCCAATACTGAGCTCACAATGAATAATAATAATAATAATAATGGATGGGATTTATATAGCGCCTTTCTAATACTCAAGGCGCTTTACATCGCATTATTCATTCACTCCTCAATCACACTCGGTGGTGGTAAGCTACTTCTGTAGCCACAGCTGCCCTGGGGCAGACTGATGGAAGCGTGGCTGCCAATCTGCGCCTACGGCCCCTCCGACCACCACCAATCACTCACACACATTCACGCACAGGCAAAAGTGGGTGAAGTGTCTTGCCCAAGGACACAACGACAGTATGCACTCCAAGCGGGATTCGAACCGGCTACCTTCCGGTTGCCAGCCGAGCACTTAGCCCATTGTGCCATCTGTCGTCCTAAAATGAATAGTATATTATTATATTAAACATCGTGAAAGAAAAGTCTCTTAAATCTATTTCTGACCCCTGTAGATAGTCAAATAAAAACCCTAAGATTTCAAACTGTTACGACTATCGAATCTCTGTTACTGAACCGCACTGCTCCCATCGGGAAGATCCTCACTTCATAACAACATCAGCACAGGAATCTGAATGTTTATTACATTCATGTCCATTTGTATCCTCATAATCACGCCATTAAACAAATCCCTCTTGTTAGCCTACATATGTATCTCTAAACTAAACCAAAATATGCTCCCATTCCACTGACATGTCACTTCAGTAAGTCGAGTCCTCCACATGAGAGCCTTGAAAGCACATCCAGACCCACTCCCTCTCTATAGATAGACACAAAGTGCGGGAGTAACGCACGGGTCAGGGTTCATCGCGGGAGAAAAAGGATGGGCGACGTTTCGATGTCGGGACCCTTCTTCAGACTGAAAGTAGGAGGTGGGGAGGGGGGGTGGGGAAGTTAAGAGATGGGGGCTAGAAAAGACCAGGACTAATTGGGGCCGACCAATATGAGCACAATGCCCTGCCTGAAGTGATTGTGACCGGCCCTGATTGATCTTGGTCTTTACTTGACTCCAGCTCGTCACCTCCCCCCCTCCCCCACCCACTTCCTTCAATCTGAAGAAGGGGCCTGACCCGAAACATCACCCATCTTTTTTCTCCAAAGATGCTGCCTGACCCACCGAGCTACCAGCACTTTGTGTCTATCTTTGCTATAAACCAGCATCTGCAGTTCTTTGTTTCCACTCCCTATCCATGTTCTCCACAGATGCTGCCTGGCCCGCTGAGTCACTGCTACACATTTGTTCCAAAAGATGCTGGGAGAATGGGGAAGTTTCAGGAAATGGAAAAGATAAACCAGCATTTCGAGTCCATCTTCGGTTAAAGCCAGCATCCGCAATTCCTTCCTACAGATTAAGCTGAGACTCTTGCTAACGGAACTGAGCATGGTGAGGCCTGATTGTTTGGTGTCTTTGATGGTGACGGAGAGGTCTGAGAGAGTTGACGAGGAGGATATGTGAACACTTCAGGGTGACGGCAGAGGGATAAATATAATGGAGTTACCGATAGATGAAATGAAATACTTCAGAGGGACTTCTTGAGAGAGATAATATTGAAAGTGTTAAAGTTGCTGCTGCAAAGTTGAAAGGAGCATTGATTATTTAACGAAACATGATGGTATGTGAGGGACAAGGGAATAGTAGGATAGAGTGCGGGTGGGAAGAATTAATTAGGGTGGGAAGTGGATTACCACTCATTTTTTTAACAAGTTTTCAGATTAATGAATCAATGTTCTGAAAGAAGATTTATAGTGATGGAGAGAGCAGTGGGAGACGCAGAATGCTGAGGTTAATCTGTCAGTGTGATTATTGGCTTGGACACTCAGTGTTAAAGATAAACCAGGCCTTATCTCTGCACTGATTCATTCTGGCTCCATCAGTTTGCAGGCACTTCTGTCTTACATCGCACACAGGGAAGGGTTCTCTGACCTCTGAAAACAATGGTATCAGTGAAGCTTGTGTGGAACGTGAAGGATGGAGTGGACATGAGCTGGCTCCAATGACCACTTTCATTTGGCCTTTTGGCAAGACAGCAATTAGCTCTAATGATGAATTAAAACAAGTGAACATAGACACAATTAGAACAATATGATCCCTTAAACCTATCTGGACAGAACTGAAGGAACATGTGCAAAATAGATTAGGAACTGAAAATAAAGCAAAATTCTGTTTAGATGTAAGCAGAATGGAATCACAGCTCGGATTTATGTAGAGTTATGGAGAGTCATAGAGGCATCCAGCACGGAGACAGGTTCTTTAGCCCAACTTGCCTATGCCAACCAAGATGCTTAATCTACACTAGCCCCATCTGCCCTTGTTTGGCCCATATCCATCTAGACAATAGACAATAGGTGCAGGAGTAGGCCATTCGGCCCCTTCGAGCCAGCACCGCCATTCAATGTGATCATGGCTGATCATCCCCAATCAGTACCCCGTTCCTGCCTTCTCCCCATATCCCCTGACTCTGCTATTTTTAAGAGTCCTATCTAGCTCTCTCTTGAAAGCATCCAGAGAACCTGCCTCCACCGCCCTCTGAGGAAGAGAATTCCACAGACTCACCACTCTCTGTGAGAAAAAGTGTTTCCTCGTCTCCGTTCTAAATGGCTTACTCCTTATTCTTAAACTGTGGCCCCTGGCCCCTGACTCTCCCAACATCGGGAACATGTTTCCTGCCTCTAGCGTGACCAAACCCTTCACAATCTTATATGTCTCAATGAGATTCCCTCTCATCCTTCTCCCCTAAACCTCTCCTACCAACCAGGGCGGCACGGTGGCGCAGCGGTAGAGTTGCTGCCTCACAGCGCCAGAGACCCGAGTTCGATTCTGATTATGCGTGCTGTCTGTACGGATGTTGTAAGTTCTCCCCGTGACCACGTGGGTTTTCTCCGGGTGCTCTGCAAAGATGTGCAGGTTTGAGGATTAATTGATTTTGGTAAAAAAAGATTGTAAATTGTCCCCAGTTTGTAGGATAGTGCTAGTGTGCGGGGATCGCTGGTCGGTGCAGGCTCAGTGGGCCGCAGGGCCTGTTTCTGTGCTGTATCTCTAAACTAAACAAACGTCTTTTAAACATTACTCAATGGTACTTTATTATTACATGCCGCTGGTCAGGATCGAACCCAGGACTCTGGCGCTTTAAGGCAGCAACACTACCGCTGCGCCACCATGCCGCCCCTGCGCTTACACCTCCCTGGGGAACAATGAGTTCAAGACTTTTGAATGCAGCTATGAATAGAAAAGTCTTGACCCAAAACGTCACCCATCCCTTCTCTCCAGAGATGCTGCCAGTCCCGCTGAGTTACTCCAGCATTTTGCGTCTGCCTTTATGAATAGTAGATTAAATTGATCATGTATTGTCTTTCTGATGGCAGGATAGCAGGCGACAAAATATTTTCACTGTACCTTGGTGCACATGACACTAAACTAAACTGAACGGATTCACAGTTGAATTAAACATGTCTGTGACATCAAGAGTAGTGTTGCACTAAATGAAGACAGCCAGTGAACAACCAATGCCCCCTAACACATTATTCCCCATTCCTCCCTACAACCACAAGATATCTGTGTCAGCTGTCTTAGAAACATAGAAACATAGAAAATAGGTGCAGGAGTAGGCCATTCGGCCCTTTGAGCCTGCACCGCCATTCAATATGATCATGGCTGATCATCCAACTCAGTATCCTGTACCTGCCTTCTCTCCATACCCCCTGATCCCTTTAGCCACAAGGGCCATATCTAACTCCCTCTTAAATATAGCCAATGAACTGGCCTCAACTACCTTCTGTGGCAGAGAATTCCACAGATTCACCACTCTCTGTGTGAACATTTTTTTTCTCATCTTGGTCTTAAAAGATTTCCCCCTTATCCTTAAACTGTGACCCCTTGTTCTGGACTTCCCCAACATCGGGAACAATCTTCCTGCATCTAGCCTGCCCAACCCCTTAAGAATTTTGTGAGTTTCTATAAGATCCCCCCTCAATCTTCTAAATTCTAGCGAGGACAAGCCGAGTCTATCCAGTCTTTCTTCATATGAAAGTCCTGACATCCCAGGAATCAGTCTGGTGAACCTTCTCTGTACTCCCTCTATGGCAAGAATGTCTTTCCTCAGATTAGGAGACCAAAACTGTACGCAATACTCCAGGTGTGGTCTCACCAAGACCCTGTACAACTGCAGTAGAACCTCCCTGGTCCTATACTCAAATCCTTTTGCTATGAATGCTAACATACCATTCGCTTTCATCACTGAGTCTTGTGGCTCCCCCTCTACATACGTCACCTCTAACCTCCACCATGAGGCGTCTGTGTCATCGAAATACAAAGAATTCTCAAGCTGAACTATAAAGGTGAAACAATGATAACAACTTTACAGTAAGTGCCCCATCTCAATCACACCATCAAGGATGATTACAGAGGGAGAGCCAACAATTCTCCACAGCTCAGGGCGTGAGAATCAGAAAAGATGTCATGACTAGATTTCTTAATGGATTAGTTTAGTGGAAAGCTTTTTTGTTGCATGCTATCAAGTCAGCGAAAAGACCACACGTGATGAAGGGTCTCGACCCAAAACGTCACCCATTCCTTCTCTCCAGAGATGCTGCCTGTCCCGCTGAGTTACCTAAGCATGTTGTGTCTATACACATGATTACAATCGAGTCGTTCACAGTGTACAGATACAGGATAAAGGGAATAATGTTTATTGCAAGATAAAGTCCGATAAAGTCCAGTAAAGTTTAATTAAAGATAGTCCGATGGTCTCCACTGAGGTAGATGGGAGGTCAGGACCCCTCTCTGGTCGGTGATAAGGTGGTTCAGTTGCTTGATGACAGCTGGGAAGAAACTGTCCCTGAATCTGGAGGTGTGTGTTTTCACACATCTGTGCCTCGTGCTTGAAGGAAGAGGGGAGAAGAGGGAGCAGCCGGGGTGAGACTCATCCTCGATGATGCTGACAGCCTTGCCGAGGCAGCATGAAGTGTAGATGGAGTCAATGGATGGTTTTCCACCACGCACACCATTCTCCCTCCCATTGCTCAGAAGTTGGACCTTCAGTGAGGCAAGCACCAATATCTGGAGGTAAATGATTGCCTGCAGCCACAGGTGATGTTAGGACTAGAAAAGAAGAAAGGGACTGAGTGAAGGTGAAATATTTTTAGAAATCGATTAAGTTTCCCAATTGCACAATTGCCCTTTGGCATCGTAACATGAATGCTTTATTCTACTGTCCAACCTATCCACGTTGAAGCATTCTTTTGTCAACTTTCCATCAGACATTTAGATAAACAGTATGGCCAGATCTAACATCGCTTAGTCATTTGTGTGTTATTAACCCCTCTTAGCAGCCTAACCTATGAGTCATTTTTCATTTTGTCAATGCTCTATAATTAATGTGTGTATTTATGTACTTGCCCACAGCTCATGTAGGTCCTTAGGCCATTTGTGTGGGTGTACAGACAATTAAATTAAAGTTTTTTTTTTAATGTTGGCAATCTCTTAGTTTATTTAGGTGTGGGGGTTAGGTGTGGGATGTGTGCAGCCCACTGCAGAACAACAGCGGTAAATATTGGAAAATCAATATTAAAATCTCGTTAAGATTTTGTCGGAAATGCTTTCACATGATTTTAATGGCAGTGTAAAGAATCTTTTATCAAATAGATGGGTTTTAAGAAATGTTTTAAAACTCGAGAGAACTAGGGGGTGCAGTGACAGATTATTATATCGTTCAAGGAATCGTTCCTCTCGCTACTACAGGAGGTGCGGCAGTAGTGTTGCTGCCTGCAGGGCCTGTCCCACGAGCATGCGACTCCATGCGGCAAGCGCGACCTAAAGGGCCGGTCCCACCAGCATGTGACCTGCATGCAGCAAGCACGACCAAACCAGAAGCGGGAGCCCCTTGGAGGTCGAGTGAGTGACACGGCGTCGAGGCGGCTGTGGGCCGCGGAATTTTTAAACACGGTCAGTTTTTCGGAGCCCCGCGCGATGTCGGGACCAGCTCCGCACAACTCCATACGGCTCCGGCGATCGAAGTGGGACCGGCCCCGCAAGGCCGTACGGCTCAAGCGACCACATTAGGTCGCGCTTGCCGCATGGAGTCGCATGCTCGTGGGACAGGCCCTTTACAGCGCCAGAGACCCAGGTACGATCCTGACTACGGGTGCTGTCTGTATGGAGTTTGTACGTTATCCCTGATGACTGGGTCTGTTTTCTCCAGGTGCTCCGGTTCCCTCCCACACTCCAAAGACGTACAGGTTTGTAAGCTACAGCAATTGGCTTTGGTTACAAAAATGTAAAATTGTCCCTAGTGTGTAGGATGGTGCTGGTGTACAGGGCGATCGCTGGCCGACACCGACTCGGTGGGCCGAAGGGCCTGTTTCCTAAATCTAAAGTCTAAGGAAATGAATAGAAAGAGGGATCTGAGCTGACAATGCCACTGACTGTAATAAAGGCAGAAAGTGTATCAACCAATTGAGCAGAGATACTGGGTGTTGGTGAGGCTACAGACCATAAAGGTAGGAACAATCAAGACTGTGAAGAAATCTATATGCAAAGGTAACAACTTAAAATTTGAGTTATTGAGTTAGTATAGCTCAAAAGGACACAAAGTACTAGAGTAACTCAAATGGTCAGGCAGCTTCTCTGGAGAACATGTCTGAAGAAGGATTCCGACCCGAAACGTCACCTGTGTGACAAACTGCACAGACAGCACCCGTTGTCAGGATCAAACCTGGGTCTTTGACACTGTAAGGCAGCAACTCTACCGCTGCGCCACCATGCCGCCCTTAGGGCAGGTTCTTCCCTTCTATACTCAGCAGCAGCTGATAGGGGAGAAATGAAAAAAAATTGTTTTTGTTTTAGAGATTCAGCGCGAAACAGGCCCTTCGACCCACCGAGTCCGCACCGATCAGCAATCCCCACTCATTAACACTATTCCACGCACGCTGGGGACAATTTACACTTATACCAAGCCAATTTACCTACAAACCTGTACGTCTTTGGAGTGTCCTCGTGCATCCAACCAAAGGCATTATTCCAGCTTGGATGCGGTGGGCTGGGGTCGCTCTGTAAGGATCTAGTTACGTGTTGCGTTGATTTTTATACTATCTGGCAGTTTCAATGGCAGCATACACAGAAACCCGTTTACCAGTAATGGCCTACAAATGAACAAGGAGAAATACATTTTTGAACACAGTCCCACTAATAATAGCCAACACTTGGCAATTTTAGCAATTATTAGGTCTGCCAGAACAAATCGGTAATGATCGCAACCTGTGGGTTCTAAATAGCAGTGAAAGAAATTCATGATTCACTCCACAGCTGACATGCCTTCCCCTCCCACCGTGCAACAATTCTTTTTTTAAATATCACTGAGTGTTGTTTGAATGCGTGCAGAATGCAGTAATTGTCAGTGGCACCGCCCAAACAGAGGAAAGTTACATCCAGTTACATCAAAGTGGGAACATTCAGTTCTCCAGCAAATACCTAACAGCAACAAAGTGGATTTCATTGCCACCGATGGCTGTGGAGGCCAATTCAATGGATATTTTTTAAGGTAAGGATTGATATATTCTTGATTAGCAAGGGTGGCAGGGGCTACAGGAGACGGCAGGAAAATGGGGTTGAGATGGAAAGATACATCAGCCATGATTGAATAGTAGAGTAGACTTCGTTGTACCTATACTTGTATCTGTGCAATGACAATAAAGTTGAATTGAATAAACTTGATGGGCCAAATGGCCTAAAAGTCACAAAGTGCTGGAGTAGCTCTGTGCGTCAGGCAGCATCTCTGGAAAACATGGATAGGTGACGTTACTTATGGAGTCTGAAGAAGGGTCCTGGCCCGAAACGTCACCTATCCATGTACCCCAGAGATGCTGCCTGACCCGCTGAGTTACTCCAGCACTTTGTGGATTTTTTTGTGAACCAGCTTATGCAGTTCCTTGTTTCTACATAGCAACCAAGTTAGTTTGGGTAAAATAGAAGTAAGCCTGAAGTTGATATGCCTATCGAGAGAAGATTAGAGATACAACGCAGAAACATGTCCTTCAGCCCACCGAGTCAGCTCCAACCAGCGATCACTGTACACCAGCACTATCCTACACACTAGGGACAATTTACAATTTTTACTGAAGCAAATTAACTTCCCAAATCAAATTGGTTTAAATCAAGGGCAGCACGGTGGTGCAGCGGTAGAGTTGCTAACCTACAGCGCCAGAGACCCGGGTTCGGTCCTGACTACGGGATGCCGTCTGTACGGAGTTTTTACAGTTGTACGTTCTCCCCGTGACCTGCGTGGGTTTTCTCCAGGAGCTCTGGTTTCCTGCCACACTCCAAAGACGTACAGATCTGTTGGCTGATAAATTTGTTCATTGTCCCTAGTATGTGTAGGATAGTGCTAGTGGTCGGGGATAGCTGGTCGGTGCAGACTCGATGGGCCGAAGGGCCTTTGACCACGCTGTATCTCTAAACGAAATGAATCTAAACGAAATGATTAGGATGCAGTTTGGCATTTTGCAGCACTTAATAGAGAATAAACAGTTCGTAATATTAAACAGTATAAGAAAAGAAAACATCAAACTGTAATCACACCTACATAGGAAACAAAGTGTGTGGGTGGTAGAGCCCGTGTCTGACAGCCTGGTGCAATGACCTGTCTCCGTGATTGTTTTACAGCAGTGTAGCAGTGCTGCCTGATGCTAATCAAACCTAAACATCCATCTACAATTCAATTACATTCAAATGAAAATGAACAGTGCCGCAAAATTGTTGATTTTACTTCAGAGTCACGTGAGTGACTACGTGAAGAACCCGTCCAGCACGCATGCGCGACATATAGCGTTCACGCAGATGCAACAGCGACGAACGGGAGTACAGGCGCTCCCGCTACAAGCCTGACGGAACGGACCGTTAGGTAAGTATTTACCCACAGGTTCGAATTCACTACTTTGCTCCTCTTTGTTGCTCCAGGGGAACTGGAGACAGCAAAGCAGAACAGAGGGAAGCGGCCCCCGTTCGACTCCAGGGAAGGAGCGTTCCGTCAGTGGAGGGGGGAGAGGCGGCACCGGGACCGCACACGCTGCGGTCTACAGTCAGGGTACTGAGCCGATGCCCAGTCCGCTAACAGCTGCCTGACCAACAGCAGCGAACTGGAGGGAAACTAAAAAATCGGCCGGTAACCCCTGCATACTCCCGACAAGGAGACTCGCCGCCCGAGAACCGCAGAAATGCCGCCCGAAAACGGCTGACAGCCTCTAGCAGCAAAGCCAGCAACCAAACCTCGGGCTGGAGACAGACACGGAAGATGGAATCGGCACTTCAAACTACCGCCCGAGAGCGAGTAAGTGTCTGTTCTCCAAGCCTAGAGTAAGGTAATGGAGCCAAAAACTCCAGCGAGACTTGCCTCGGGAGCAGGGGCAAGTTCGCCAAGGGAGCATAACACTCCCACTCCAGTGCACTACAGCACTGGCCATCTCCCTTATCGAGGGATCGATGGCGACCAGGGCTGGGCTGGTCAAGTAGAGGGGTCACTGGCTGAACAACATCGGGAGTATGCTTGAGGTACAGGATCAGGAAGAGCTGCTGGGTGTGGCCGCTATGTGGCTCCACCACTAGCGAGATGGCTTTTCAGTCTCAACTGACGGCCAGCTTACTACCTGTTCTTTTCAAAAAACATCTCCAAGACAGGTAGTCATGAGGCGTTGGATTTCATCATGCCTTCCCTAAATTGCATTTACTCAAAGTGCCCACCATTATTGGGGGGTACATTGAGCATAGCTTTTTAAAACCCAAATATCTTAAATTGCATTTGATACCCCTGACGTCGGCTATCATTTTCGCATGCTCATTCCAGAGGGGCAGGGTAGTATGGCAAAACACCTGACCCTACTGTTCAACACAGTATGTGATCCGCAACCTCTCGAAGGAAGTCATAGAACCTCCCCTCAACCTAAAAAATTCACAGGACTGTGAGAACGCCGACCTCACAACCACAGATCTTGCTATCTGGCTAAGTTACCAAACCAAGCCTAAGAAACTGGACGAAGTATCCAAAATATTCGGCATCAAGAGGGCAGGGCCTGGAATGAGCACCACACAAAACCAGACAGCAGTACCTCCACGCGTCCACCAGTAGGCGTCTACTTAATAGTACTGGTGAAAGCTCGGGGCCCGCATGCCAACGCCCGTAAGCCCTTTCAGGCCAGGGTCCAGAGCAGGCCCCATGGAAAATGTGCCACCCCCCAACAACACCATCCCTACAGACAAGGAACCAGAAACCGAAGAAATGAACACACCACTAAACAACAGTGAAGACAGATAAGTATGGTTCCTACCATCACATAAAAGGTGAAGGGTTTGTACTAACAGGGGGGGGGGGGGGGAATCACACCTGGGTTGGGAACATGAAGAACTATCACACTTGGTAGTTATATACCAAAAGTATTCAAGGATAAAAATTGAATTAAGAAACCCATCACTTCTCGGCCTTTTGGCTAAGATCATGTGTAGTATCTGTTCTCAGTTTAATATCTGATACGTCCCTTATCTAGGGACCATATATTACCAGTTCAGCATGCACCCCAAAGGGGTCTACCCTCCCACTAAAAAAGAACATGAGGGACTAGCTAACTGGAGAAGATATACTAGGGGTCATAAAGAAGCCTAATATGAACCTTTGGTACCAACAAACCCAAGATGGTGAATGTAGCACCATCATTGATATACAAGGGGTCATAAGAAGCCTAATATGAACCTTTGGTACCAAAAAACCCAAAGATGGTGAATGTCGCACCATCATTGACTTTACCACTTGAGTATTTTCACCAGGTTACACACTTATGGAAAATTGTAACTGCTAACCATGGATTTCCTAGGATACTTTATGGTAGACATCAACTTAAAAGATGCATACTATTCAGTGCCCATTCATAAAATTTCGGAGATACCAATTTACCTGGATGGGGTAACTATGGCAGTATAAATCATCGACTATGGCTAAAATCAGCCAAAACTGTTCCCAGATATTTAAACCAGCCCTGACACTATTAAGGAACATATCGTCATGGCATGTCTCTATGATACTAACGACAGACAAATCCATGGGAATAGCTAATCAGCAGGATTAGCTACTAAAACTTATTTAGCCTGAGCCTGTCATACAATCCAGATAAATCTACGTTGACACCATCCACAACTATTGACTATCTGGTATTCAATTAACTCTATCCACTCATCTATAACATTGTCATAAGGAGAGTCAGCGTATGGCACAACCTGTAACAATTAATGGTAACAATCAACCAACCATTCAACAGTGGCTAGAGTAATTGGGAGTTAGTAGCAGCATTACCAGCTACTTAACTTGAACCTTTCCATTAGAGCTAAGGTGCTAATGTTTAAACTAAATACCCATACCCAGAACATGGTGGCAAATGGACTAATCTGGAGTCGTCATCACTATAGACACTGGGCGTAAAACCTAGTTGGAAATATTGAGTACGTTCTATTGGTAAAAGCATATTATTCAGTAGTGCACCATTTTGCATGTTCGTTTATAAATTAACAACATCACAGTGGTGGCATACACCAACCACTTGGGCGGAATAAAATCGATATCATGTAACAATTTATTTAACAATTGGTAACCGTATGTCGTCAAACATATTCGACCATCAGCAAACTTACCTACCAGGTGAGCTAAATACTGTAAGCAGACATATTAAACCAAAGTATTTGCTGAAATTACAAAGCAATATGGAACACCAGATATCGATTTCCCTGTATTTCAATTGAATCACCACGTACCGATGTATGTCGCATGAAACCAAACTTTGAGGCAGCGGCAATGAATACATTCCCACTGAACTGGGGGGGGGGAACTAATCTCTATGTTCTCCCCCCTTTTTTCCTACCTCATCAGTCAGGTACTACGGCCTCATCAGTCGGGTACTACGCAAACCCACAGTCATGGTTCCCAGTGGTCCTCGACATGGTCATCAAAACCCTAATGATTTCCCAATAGCCCAGACTTATCAACTCACCCAGTTTCAGGCATAAGCCACTCATGCCACGATAAATTAAACTACTGGGTTGCAGATTTGAAAAGACCATTACTGGGCCTGGGTTGCAGAATTGGGAAGACCACTGCTGGGCCTGGATTGTCAAACAGCACTACCGACACGATGATAGCATCCCATCGCATATCCACTAGGGAACATACTTGGCGAACATCAAGAAGTGGGAAGATACTATTCAAATACAGGAACTACATATTCAACTACAACAAAACCTGTACTGGAGTTCCTGGCAGGTCTTCACCACAATGAAGGACTCAGCTACTGCGCCATCAACACAGCCAGAAGTGCTCTGTCAGCCTACTTAACTCAGGCACCAGGACAACAGGCCATAGGGTACCACCCGCTGGTGATCTAATTCAGGAGAGGCATATTCTAGCAATGTTACAAAATTTTGAGATTTTAAAAATCAAGTCTGCAATTTATCCCATCAGATAAAGCATAAAAATAAGTTTAATTTGACACCTAATTCACTTTCATATCTCAAGTATTTAAAAAGTTATGGCCATTTTCATACTCGGAAATGAGCATCTTGTTCCCTATTGATTTTCTATGGACATAACAAAAAAGCTGTGATCGTGAACAGTCAAAAGCCCATAACTTTCTTAAAAATTAAGAGAACTGAATGAAATTTTCAGTTATCATAGATTGAAGCATTCTGAAACAAATATAAAATAATCTTACTTGGATGACCTGAAATTAAAGCATATAATTAGTTAGTTACCTAATTGTAGCTAATTTCAGACTTCAATTACTAGATCTAAACATCTATCCATTTCTTAATAAATGATTAACATTTTTAAATAGCCTAAATGTCCAAATAATATTCACAAATAATTCACAATAAAACATGATTTTTAAATCTCAGCGACAGATTTTCAGCGACGCTTCAGGTAGGCTTTGCAACATACCTACATATTCAACTCTAATCCCCCAGACCTAGGTACACCCAAATCTGGGATGTCAGTGTGGGCCTGACGTACCTTAGGGGATGGTCACCAGCCAGGTCCCTCACCCTGGAACAGCCCTCCCTGAAGACGGTCATGCTGATGGCCTTGTCTCAGCACAAAGAGTCCAGTTCCTCCATCTACTACGATTGGACAATATGGTTTACTAGACCGTGTTACATTTACCATTAGGGGCTGGTCAAACAGAGCAGACCAGGAACATCAGGTCTAGTCATGGAATTCTGGGCATACCCACCTGAACCACGGTTATGTGTCATGACCCACTTATTGAACTACATCGACACAATAAGTAATCCTCGAGGGAGAGAAAAAGCCTTATGGGTCAGCCACAAGAAACGTTATGGTCGGGTGACGAGCCAAACTATCTCAAGTGGCTCAAGCAGGTACTGGGAGTTGCTGGAGTACATACTAACGTGTATAAATCTTACTCCACCAGGGCAGCATCCACATCAGTGACTAAGAGGATGGACGTGCCTATGGACCACATCCTGGCTACAGCGGGGTGGTCTAGGGAGTATACGTTCCAAACTTTTATAACAAGCCGCTGGCAGAACCTGTATCGTTTGCAGAAAAAGTATTAGAATCTGCAAAAAATATATAATTTAAGCCCGGGGGAGCATTTTAGTCTTGTTATTGTTAATAACACCATTATTGTTTTACAAACAGATTCATGGTTGATTACGATAACATACTTCCTCCCTCGAATGACTTCGGCAGTGATGAAGTATGAACTGTTACACGGTTTGAAATCACAGAGCTTTAAAATCTTCACGTAGTCACTCACGTGACTCCGAAGTAAAATAGTAAGATTAAACGAGAACTTACCAGTTTGAAGTTTGATCTGTATTTTATGAGGAGTCACGATGAGGGATTACTTGCCCTCCGCTCCCACCCTCAATAATAGAGATCAAACTGGTATCTAAGCTCTCCTTTTCTTTACTATATTTATTTCAATTACTGCGTCTTTCTGTGATTCCACACCGCTGCTTTGAAGTATGTCGCGCATGCGTGCTGGACGGGTTCTTCACGTAATCCCTCATCGTAACTCCTCATAAAATACAGATCAAACTTCAAACTGGTAAGTTCTCGTTTAATCTTACTAATTTGTTAACTCGACATAATTAGGTGGTAAAGAAACCTTCATTGAGTAGTTGAAATAGCATTATAGCACAGGTCTATTTTGAATTCGGGGAAGTCTTGATTTTTCTTCAAATTTCCAGCCAAATCTTGCAGGTATTAGTTTAGTTTAGAGGCACACCATGAAGACAGGCCCTGCGGCCCACCCAGTCCACGCCGACCACCAAGCACCACTTCGCACTAGTACTATGTTGTACCATTTATACTTGTTCTATGTTATACTAGTTCTATGTTATACTATTTACCCATCTGCTCCCCAGGGCCAATTTACAGAAGCCAATTAACCTACTGTACATACCTGCACGCCTTTGGGATGTGGAAGGAAACCGGAGCACCCGGAGAAAAACCCACACGGTCACAGGGAGAACGTGCAAACTCCATACAGGCAGCACCCAAGATCGGAATTGAGACCGAGTCTCTGGCGCTGTGAGGTAGCAGCTCTACCAGCTGCCCACAGTATTCTTGAGGGAAAAGTTTGCAGTTTTTAGTTCAGTCCCTAAATAATTAAACACAGTGTAGATAAAAAGGTGCTGATATGTATATAACAGCTCAGGCAACTCGATTGGTTACTGTACACCAATCTAGTTTTAAACCTCTTAGAGGTGCAGCTATGTCATCATACTGTAGATGCCATCTCATCTAAAAAAACACTAATTAAATATACAATGGGGGGTAATGTTAGACACCTTACATTGTCCACAACAACCCGCACCAACTTCTACAGATGCGCTGAAGAAAGCATTATATCAGGATGCATCGCTGCATGGTTTGGGAACAGCTCCATCCAAGACCGCAAGAAATTCCAGAGTTTTTTGTGTAGCCCAGACCATCACACAAACCAACCTTCCTTCCATTGACTCCATATACTACACACTTCCTCGGCCTGGCCACCAGCAGAATCAAGGACCAGTCCCACACTGTTCATTCCCTCTTTTCCCCTCTCCCATCAGGCAAGAGGCACGGAGGTTTGAAAATGCATACCTCCAGGTTCAGGGATAATTTCTTCCCAGCTGATATCAGACAACTGAACAGTCCTCTCATCATCCAGAGTGCGTCCTGACCTCCCGTCGACCTTATTGGAGACTCTTGAATTATCAGACCTCATCTAATTAAACTAAATGTTGTACCCTCTGTACACTGTGGACAGCTTGATGGTATTCATGTATAGTCTCTTTCTTGACTGGATAGCACTCAAACAAAAGCTTTTCACTGGAGACTGTACCTCGGTACACGTGACATTAATAAACCAAACTAAAATTGTGGCACTGCTGAATTAAGAGTTGGATGCAGCAAATCACCAAAGCTTGGCGTACAATCTACTACCCAAAAACATCACGACAGTAGCTATGTGAGAATAATACCTCTTGCAATCCCCCCACCTCCAGTCACACACTACCCAAGTGTCAAATTCCTGACAAACCTTCCACCCGGGACCATTACATGAGAATGTTAACTACCAGGACTGCCATCATTAATAATAGCATTTATTTAGAGAGGACTAGAATATAAAAACAAAGACGTGATGCTGAGGCATTAGAAGACACTGGTCAGGCCGCATTTGGAATACTGTGAGCAGTTGTGGGCCCCATATCTCAGGAAGGATGTGCTGGCGTGGGAAAGGATCCAGAGGAGGTTTACGAGAATGATCCCAGGAATGCTCGGGTTCACATATGATGAGCGTTTGATGGCGCTGGACCTGTACTCACTGGAGTTTAGAAAGATTAGGGGGGACCTCATTGAAACTCACCGAATAGTGAAAGACCTGGATAGAGCGGATGTGGAGAGGATGTTTCCATTAGTGGAGAGTCTAGGACGAGAGGTCATAGCCTCAAAATACAATTACGTACCTTTAGAAAGGAGTTGAGATGAAATTTCTTTAGGAGGAGACTAATTTCTGTAGTCAGATGGTGGTGAATCAAGGCAGTGCAGACTTGATGGGCCGAATACCTAATTCTACTCCTATTCATTATGACCTTATGACCTTATGATAACGTGCCCAAAGGCACGTCGATCGGTCATACCGGGAACCCGCCAGAAGACCCGTCAGGATGCGCCCTAAGACTTGCCGGTCGGCGTAACCGGAAGGGAGGGGGAGACGTGGGACGCGAGGAGCAAGGGCCGGTAGGAGGGTGAACCGGGCTAATGCCTCCAGCGCCTTCAAGGGGGGCTGCAGGAGGCGCCCCCGGGACACAAAGATGGCCGGCGAGGAGAGGAGAGGGACGTTGGTTCGTGGAAACTGCTCCGGTACATCGAGCGCGGGCCGACCGGACTTTGGACTTTGAACAATGGCGCCAGAAATGGCGACGCCAGCACGTGTTATATATGCAAAAAGAATTTCACTGCGCAGTTGCATACAGTGTATGTGACAAATCAACACCATTGGACCATTGATAACTGGAGGATTACGGGTCAGGAGAGTCAAGAGTGTTTAACTTTAGTTTGTATGGGTGATGGAGCCATGAAGTTCTCACATGCTGCAATTGCGTCTGTTAAAATAATAACACAACAAATAAATATACAATAATCAGTAATGCAACAAATTGATCATCAATAATGTTAGGTAACCAGACCATAACAGTGCAAAACCAAAGTGGGCAGTGCATCCATGAACTTAGTCCAGGACTTACTCGGAAGGCCCAGACCACGGATGAACATCTGGGAAGATCGGAGGGGAGGCTGGCTGGACTATGGTGCCTTCCTCACCTTGGTGCCACTGTGTTATGTTGTGTCGTGGACTTTCTGTGTTTGTGCTTTTATTTTTTTTAATTCAATTTTATTTTTAATATGTTTTATTATTTATTATTTATTTATTTTTATGATACTGCCTGTAAGGAAAATTCATTTCGTTGTCTCTAATTGAGACAATGGCAATAAATTTGAATACAATACAATACAAAGAATACAATAAAGAAGATGGCTGCTGGGGCAGGGTTGTGGCCAGGGTTGTGCAGGGTGGTTGCAGATCCTGACGATTGCTGGGATGAAGATGGGACTCGCCCCGAAACGTCACCCATACCTTTTTTCCAGAGATGCTGCCTGACCCGCTGAGTCACTCCAGCGTTTTGTGTCTCTTGTGGCGCCACCTGGTGGTCAAGCCAATTACTGATCGAACCCTCGTCACCAGAACTGGAACGGTCACCTCGCACAACAGCGGCAACAATGACTTTATGTTCAAGAAGGAACTGCAGATGCTGGAAAATCGAAGGTAGACAAAAAAGCTGGAGAAACTCAGCGGGTGCAGCAGCATCTATGGAGCGAAGGAAATAGGCAACGTTTCAGGCCGAAGCCCTTCTTCAGACTTTTATGTGTACCAATGACTTTATGTTAGAGTGTACCAAACTCGCAAGTACGCCAAGCCTGTAATGTTTTAATAAAAACAACATTTGTACACAACGTTTGGACTCTCTACACTATCTTCGATTGCTGGTCAGAAGGTGTCTTCTGAGTCTGCCTATATCTTCTTAGCTGTCAATAGTCTCAAAGTAAAGCAGATTACAAACACATGCACTGTTCTCAGCTGAACACCGACTCCTCTGTCTCCAACATAATATTTTACCTCAACAATTAACTATTTCCTTTGCTCTCAAAGTCTACTTCCACCATGGTTCTGGTAAACCACTGCACGCCATAATAACTCATCAGATGTAGAATCCTTTCAGCTTTGCCTTCTGTTCTTCTACCGATGATCTAATAATAATATACTGAATCACTGATCGATAGAAATAATATTTGTGCCATTTATCTTGTAAAATCACTGCTTAATATTGAAAGCCACTGGCAAATCTCATTTCCATTCAATAGAATTTCAATACCGCTCATCTTTATCACAGAAGAAAATGCCTGGTCTGATCCTAGTGAATCTATGCTGTCACCTTGTAGAGCGCTCACAATATTTCAACTGCAGCTTGAGAACATGCAATGTTTCCTAGCAGTTTCGTAGCGGTGGTGCTACTGCCTTACTGCACCAGAGACTTGGGTTTGATCCTGACCACAGGTGCTTGTATGTACAGAGTTTGTACGTTCTCCCCGTGACCTGCGTGGGTTTTTTCCAGGTGCTCCGGTTTTCTCCCACACTCCAAAGACGTGCAGGTTTGTAGGATAATTGGCTTGGTTTAAATGTAAATAGTTTCTAGTGTGTGCAGGATAGTGTTAGTGTGTGGGAATCGCTGATCAGCGCGGACTCGGTTGGCCGAAGGGCCTGTATCCGCGCTGTATTTCTAAACTAAAAACAAAACTAAATACAAACTAAAACAGTCATTTGGACTTTGTAAGTCAATGTACCAGGTTTATGCACATTAACACCCACAATTCTTGAGCCCAATACATAAACTAGGGGCAATGTACATTTGCCAGTTAAACTATCAACCAAATTCCTCAACGTCATTCTGCGTGCTAAGTCTGGTCAATGCATTTCTACAAACACTTAAGTTGAAAATCGTAGGCTCAAGGATGACTTAACTTTTATCAGCAGTTCTGTAGTAATTCATTGGTAAGGGGTTCTTTGGGGGCAGCCTTGCACGAACATCTAAGCCTCCAATTTGTAGAGTGGATGTTAGAGATGTGCAGGAGGCCAACATGTCCCATGCTCTTGTGTAGGAAGGAACTGCAGATGCTGGTTTACATCGAAGAGAGACACAAAATGCTAGAGTAACTAACACCAGGCAGCATCTCTAGAGAGAAGGAATAGATGGTGTTTCGGGTGCGAAGAAGGCTCAACCCAAAACGTCACCTATTCCTTTTCTCCAGAGATGCTGCCTGAGCCACTGAGTTACTCCAGCATTTTGTGTCTAGGTCCTATATCCATGCTCTGCAGTGTCCACAGGTGATGCATGAATGTACGGAGCTGAGAAGCACTTTGTATCCAGTCACTCTGCTCTCTGCTGGTCGTGGTGTGGTGCCATTGTGGTGTATGTAACCTGGCCATGTTTCAATGCAATCACGAGCATTGATTGTAGAATTCAATGCAGAAAACTCCTATTTTCCTTTATTTTACTAAATTTTGGTATTTTCAATTTATACTCTCGAAAATTGCATTTTGCAGCAAATATATATTTGTTTAAATCCTTTTGTAGAAACAAAGAACTGCAGATGCAGACAGACACAAAATGCTGGAGTAACTCAGCTGGTCAGTCGGCATCCCTGGAGAAAATTCCCCGCCATAAATTCCACTCCAACGTGGCGACCAACCCAGGCGACTCTTTGCGCTGGTCACTGAAGTGGATCTGCAATCACGCTTTACAATAGCTCCACTCTTTTAAATCTCTACTCCGACAGATGTGTGCTGTGGACGGCTCGATTGTAATCATGTGTTGTCTTTCCGCTGACTGGTTAGCATGGAACAAAAGCTTTGCACAGTTCCTCGGTACGGTTCATAGCAAAAGGATTTGTGGATTTGAGTATAGGAGCAGGGAGGTTCTACTGCAGTTGTACAGGGTATTGGTGAGACCACACCTGGAGTATTGCGTACAGTTTTGGTCTCCTAATCTGAGGAAAGACATTCTTGCCATAGAGGGAGTACAGAGGAGGTTCACCAGACTGATTTCTGGGATGTCAGGACTTTCATATGAAGAAAGACTAGATAGACTCGGTTTGTACTCAATAGAATTTAGAAGATTGAGGGGGGATCTTATAGAAACTTACAAAATTCTTAAGGGGTTGGACAGGCTAGATGCAGGAAGATTGTTCCCGATGTTGGGTAAGTCCAGGACAAGGGGTCACAGTTTAAGGATAAAGGGGAAATCCTTTAGGACCGAGATGAGAAAAACATTTTTCACACAGAGAGTGGTGAATCTCTGGAACTCTCTGCCACAGAAGGTAGTTGAGGCCAGTTCATTGGCTATATTTAAGAGGGAGTTAGATGTGGCCCTTGTGGCTAAAGGGATCAGGGGGTATGGAGAGAAGGCAGGTACAGGGTGCTAAGTTGGATGATCAGCCATGATCATATTGAATGGCGGTGCAGGCTCGAAGGGCCGAATGGCCTACTCCTGCATTTATTTCCTATGTTTCTATGTTTCTATGTGACAATAAACTAAACTAAACTATCTTTGTATGCCTTGTTTTCACCTTCCCCTAGCTAAGGATGATCTAGTCTACATTTTCCTTGATCTCTGTTCCCTTTGATGTCTTGTTTTCACACCTTACCCTTCCATATCTCTGTGTCTCCCCCTCCCCTGACTCTCCGTCTGAAAAAGGGTCTCGACCTCGGTACACGCCACAATAAACTTAATTCAACTCAAGTCGAATAGGATGGGTGACGTTCACGGTTGGGACCCAAAACATCGGCCATCTTTTTTCTCCAGAGATGCTGCCTGACCCATTAGGTTACTCCAGCACTTTGTGTCAATAAAAATATCGATGCAGGAATAAAATCACAAGAGTCCTTGAAATTCACAGTGCCGCATCAGGCATATTTACAAACCGACTTGCTTACAGATATCATTCACCGGGAATATTGTAAAATGCCAAACATTAATCATTATAATACATCATCTTAGAAGCAGTAAACAGTTGTGTTCCATCAATCAGTGGATCAGTGACTCATCACTCAATGTCTTACCTTGCAAGTGCTTTTCAAATTCAAATCCAGCTCCTTGATAAATAATCTAATTAGACCTGTAATTTTCAACAGAATAAACACCTGTAAGCAAACACTTGTATATTCTTCAGCTATTTATTCAACGTGATGTAAATTGCCGAGAGAATTAAAGCAGCTGTTTTTATTTGTCACACGACATCTCCGGGGTTACTCACTGCTTAAGCTCTTGCCATTTTCAAAGTGTAGAAACAAGGACCCGCGGATGCTGGTTTACCAAGGAAAGACAGAGAAAGCTAAACTACCTCTACAGTTGAGTCTACTCCGCCATTCAATCATGGCGAGTCTATTTTTCCCTCTCAACACCATTCATCTGCCTTCTGTCAATCGCCACCTTAAATAACACCTAATTACTTGGCAACAGTTGTCTGTGACGATGAATTCCACAGATTCACCACCCTTTGGCTAAACCCTCTTATTCTGATGCTGTGCCCTCTGGTCCTAGACTCTCCCACGAGTCGAAACATCCTTTCCACATCCACTCTATCCAGGTCATCAGGAAGAGTTGTGGAGTGTAGTTCAACATTGCCTTTTTAATGACAAGACTTGAGTGATACAGCGTGGAAACAGGCCCTTCGGCCCAACTTGCCCACACAGGCCAACATGTCCCATTTACACTAGCCCTACCTGCCTGCATTTTGCCCATCTATATTATTAAAACTCTGATCTTGACCGCTTTTGGCCCACTGTGCTGCGATTTCCGACAGAACGCCGCCACCTACGGCCATCATTTTTGGCCACCTCGCTCAGCGCCCCTCTCCACTTTACGGGTGCGGAGGATTTTTCCCATCGATTACAAATCAGAGAGATATTAATGGTTTTTTTTTAAATCACCATTCTCTCTGCTGCCGCTGCTGGAGGGAGGGGGAGGGACTATAAAACCAGGAAGTGGTGTGCCTCACTCAGTCCCTGCAAGATGGATGAAGCAAAGGGTCACGTCTCTCTGAGCTCTGAATAACACTGAACAAATATCTACACAACTGTGAGTGCCCTTAATGTGGTTTGAAAATGAAAATATGGTTTGTTTGAAGTAAAAAGGCACTGCCTGCAAATGGTTGTTTGGGTGCTTTGGCTTGAAGTTGAAAGGCACTACTTACTGCAAATGGTGGCTTGGGTGCTTTGGCTTGAAGTTGAAAGGCACTACTTACTGCAAATGGTGCCTTGGGAGCTTTGGTTTAAAGTTGAAAGGCACTACTTACTGCAAATGGTGGCGGGAGCTTTGGCTTGAAGTTGAAAGGCACTACTTACTGCAGATGGTGGCTTGGGAGCTTTGGCTTGAAGTTGAAAGGCACTACTTACTGCAAATGGTGGCGTGGGTGTATTGGCTTGAAGTTGAAAGGCACTGCAAATGGTTGCATGAAGTTGAAAGGCACTATTTACTGCAAATAGTGGCTTGGGTGCTTTGGCTTGAAGTTGAAAGGCACTACTTACTGCAAATGGTGGCTTGGGTGCTTTGGCTTGAAGTTGAAAGGCACTACTTACTGCAAATGGTGGCTTGGGTGCTTTGGCTTGAAGTTGAAAGGCACTACTTACTGCAAATGGTGGCTTGGGTGCTTTGGCTTGAAGTTGAAAGGCACTACTTACTGCAAATGGTGGCTTGGGTGCTTTGGCTTGAAGCTGAAAGTCACTACTTACTGCAAATGATGGCTTGGGTGCTTTGGCTTGAAGTTGAAAGGCACTACTGCAAATGCACTTACTTCCTGTTTGCACTGTATATTGATTTTAGATAAAACGCTACCACTTACGGCTGTGATTTTTGGCCATCTTATGCTGTCCCCCCTCCGCTGAGCAGGTGCAGAGAATTCTTCCCATCAATGAAAAATAAAAGTGTTATTAGTGTTTAAAAAATGTTGAGAATCTCTCCATGGAAGCCACACCTTTTCCGGTGGGAGGGGGAGGGGTTATAAAACACGGAAGTGTGGGTGTGGCTCAGAATTCTATAAATTAGTTTCCCCAAGAGCAACAGATGCAACAACATGATGGGGGAGGGAGAGGTCACGACTCTGTCTGAGCTGTGAATCAACTGAACACACTGAATGTCTACTGAACTGTGAGTTTGGTGTTTTGTGTGGTTTTATGGTGGTTTCACCCTGCATGAAATGGTTTGAGGCTGCATTTGAATTTGTTGGCCTTGCATCCTGCTTGAAGTGGAATGAAACTGCACTTGAATTTGGCGGCCTTGCACCCTGCTTGAAGTGGTATAAAACTGCACTGAATTTGGTGGCCTTGCACCCTGCTGAAAGTGGTATGAAACTGCACTTGAATTTGGTGGCCTTGGATCCTGCTTGAAGTGGTAGGAAACTGCACTTGAATTTGGTGGCCTTGCACCCTGCTTGAAATGGTAGGAACATGGATTTGAATTTGGTGGCCTTGCATCCTGCTTGAAATGGAATTTCAAGGAATAGTCATGAGTCAACTGCCAGCCCACCAGCCGTGAGTGAGCTGCCAGCAGATCAGACTTGAGGGACTGAGCTGCCACCCCAAGAACCCATACCAGCACTCCAGAAAGCCCCCCACTGGGCACCACATAGTCTAGTATCCCTCTAAATCTGTCCTTTCCATGTACCTGCCAAAACGTTTCTTAAACATTGCGATAGTCCCTGCTTTAACTATCTCCTCCGGCAGCTTGTTCCATACACCCACCACCCTTGGTGTGAAAAACAAAGTCTCTATTGCAATCTCCAATAAACACAACAAACAAATCCTTGAATCGTTGTTCAGTTCCTTGTGATAGTTTCTAATTATGCTTGCAAGTGCAGGAGTGAATTTCTTAAAGAGTGTAAGCCCGTAGAGTGCGGCAGATACAGACTCCATTGTTGCTCAGTCAATTTATTATTGGAAAGAAATGGTTGCAGCCTAGGGGGAAATACCCATGGTGATCAAGCAAGGCGCAAGTCAATTGATAGACAACAGAAGCAGTGTGAGGTTTCATCCTGCATCATCTCTGTATGTGGAAGAAAGCACAAACAAGGCTCAGAGCATTCCAGGCATTGAGTTGCCAAGCAGGTAGCAGTCACAGCCCACTCGAATCTCTTGTTTATTCAGAATAAAATATACATACAAAACTGTAGCAAAAATTCTTCAGACATTTCCAGAGGCTATACATACATTGACTAGCGTGGCATTTGTTAGTGTTCACAGAAATATTCTTGCACCCGGCACCCGGGGGGGGGGGGGGGGGGGGGGGGTGCCCCGGGTGCCGGGTGCAAGAATATTTTTTATAAAACGGCTAAAAAAATTGTTCTAAAGGCACGCTGCACCTCTTTAGCAGCCTTCCCCTGAATTATTGTAATAAAATGTAATTTTTTTTGCCATTTTATAATTTTTTTTATCTAACAATTTTTTTTGCGCCCCTAAAAATGTATCCAACAATTTTAACCAACCAGCGATCTCTGCTCCGAGGCCACTGCAGCTGTCCCAGCCGCCGCTGTCGTCCACTGGGCCCGTGGTCGGGTCGAGTGGCCGCTGCCGCCGGAACGTGCCCCAGCTCCGAGTTCTGGTCGCCGCTGTCCCAGCTCCGAGGCCAGGCCGCCGCTGCTGCCGCCCCAGCTCCGAGGCCAGGCCGCCGCTGCCGCTGCCTCCGTCCCAGCCGCTGCCGCCGCCATCCCAGCTCCGATGCCGGGCGGCCGCTGCCGCTGTCCCGGCTCCGAGGCCAGGCCGCCGCTGTCAAAGCCGCCGCTGCCGCTGCCCAGCTCCGAGTTCTGGTCGCCGCTGCCGCTGTTCCGGCTGCCGCTACCGCTGCCCCAGCTCCGAAGCCGCCATTAGGCCTCGGCGCAGGCGGAGACGGGGGATACGACAAAAGAAGTCGCATCCCCCGAAGGAAGAGACCAAAAACCGCTAATGAGGAGGCGCAATATTTTAAACCTACCGGGCGCGCAAAACCCACCCTACGCCACTGCCTGACAGCGCCGGAGACCCAGGTTCAATCCTGACTGCGGGCGCTCTCTGTACGGAGTTTGTACGTTCTCCCTGTGACCATTTGCATTTTCTCCGGGTGCTCCAGTTTCCTCCCACACTCCAAAAGGTTAATTGGCTTCCATAAAAAAATGTAAATTGATCCTTCCGTGTAGTGTGTGCTAGTGTAATGGGGATCGGCATGGACTCGGTGGGCCGAAGGGCCTGTTTCTGCACTGTATCTCAAAACGAAAAAAAATCTGGGATGCAGATCGCGCCCTGCCACAGATTTCACTTTGTTTTAACACTGACGATGTACAGAAGACCAAATTACCCAAAAGAACGGGATCCTCAAAGCATTTCAATATGAAATGCTGGATTCAAGCAACCCTGGGAGTGAAAGGACAAAGAGACACACGTCTCATTTTAATGACTCAGAGAAGGGATTCACTGAGAGGCTGAGACATGAGAGGAACACAGCTCTTCAGAATTTCAAATGCAAACAAAAGGCTGATAGGTGGTGTAACTTCAAAGTCTCTCTGATGCAGCCACCCCACTGAGCGGAGATGCTGAAGTGCTCAAGGATGAGAGGGATATTTAGAAATGAAGAAGGCAGGGGAGGGAAGGAGAAGCTGGCTGCAAATGTCACGGAACATATTATTGCCATTCAACTAACCCACGGAGCAGGAACAGGCTGTCTACTGCTCGGAGAACAAGCGCGAGGAACCACGATAATCAGGAAAACCCAACACTGAAGGGCAGCACATGGGATTTCAACTTCCTTGTAGCTGGAGCTGCAGATATAATAATTAAACACATGGCTGTCATGCAATTAAATAAATTAATCATGCTACATAAAAATCATCATTGATCTAATTGCAGTTTTAACTGAGCTGTTAAATAAAAATATATGTTTATGAACATTTTTAAGTATTTATTTGAATCATCACGCAGAATACTAAAATACTGCTCATTTTATTCATTTTGATTAAAAATATTTACACTATATTTTTTAAAAAGTTAAAAAAATTGTGCCTTTCTAGAATGCCATTTGAAAGCTGTTAACACGCTTGATTAATACAATTGCAAATTAAAGTGTTATTCTTTTGAACATCCTCTGTAAGCTCTACAACTGTACAATGAAAGAGAATGCATATTCCCTACAGGTCACATCCATCCTGCTATGGGGACTTCCAACACCAGAACGCAGCAAGCTCTTTCTCAAGTTTTTTAATATATTTCTAATTTGTTTTTCATTCTCATGTTGTGGACATCACTGGCAATGTCGGTGTTTATGTCAGTCTGAAGAAGGGTCTCGACCCGAAAATTCACCCATTCCTTCTCTCCAGAGATGCTGCCTGACCCGTTGAGTTACTCCAGCTTTTTGTGCCTGTCTTCAGTTTAAATCAGTACCTGCAGTGCCTCCCAACAAAAAAGTTTAAAGGCGATGTGCGGGGTGATTTAAAAAAAAACTCAGGATGATGGGAGTCTGGAAGGCATTGCCAGAGGTGGTGGTGGAGGCAGATACAATAGTGGTGTTAAAGAGGCTTTTAGATGGACACGTGGACGTGCAGGGAATTGAGGGACATGGATCACATACAGGCAGCTGAGATCAGTTTAGATTAGATTGGCATCATGGTCAGCACAAACATTGTGGGCCGAAGGGCTTGTTCCTGTGCTGTGCTGTTCTATGTTCTGAATTCTATTATTAGCTAAGGCACAGAATATGATTTAATGTCAGGCTGGAATTGCATTAAATATTAGATAGGTCATCGGTGGAGTATGAAGCACAACTGGACAATAGACAATAGGTGCAGGAGCAGGCCATTCGGCCCTTCGAGCCAGCACCACCATTCAATGTGATCATGACTGATCATCCATACTCAATACCCTGTTCCTGCCTTCTCCCCATATCCCCTGACTCCATTATCTTTAAGAGCCCTATCTAGCTCTCTCTTGAAAAAAAACAGCCTTCACTGCCCGCTGGTCAGCAGACTACTGGAAGGTTATGGTACAACAAGTGGGAATGCAGAGCAAGTTTCTCAGGATCTATAGAATTAGAGCTAAGAGATTGTCCAGGTTGTGATAGTTTTCTATGGAATAATGATGACTGAGGGTGAACAAAATTGTAAGTGTGTAGGAAAGACGTACAGATGCTGGTTTACACCAAAGATAGAGACAAAATGCTTGAGTAACTCAGCAGATTAGGCAGCATCTCTGAAGTAAAGGAATGGGTGATGTTTTGGGTCAGAACCCTTCTTTAGACTTTTCAAAATTAAAATAGGCCTGGTAGGCTAAACAAAAAGGACTTTTGTCCTTGAACAGTAAGAATTCAGTTCCATTTTGGAACATATGACAATAAAACACTCTTCAATCGTGTTTAGTTTAGTTTCGTTTAGTTTAGTTTAGTTTCATTAAGAAATACAGCATGGAAACAGGCCCACTGTGATCACGCCAACCATTGATCACCCGTTCACACTAGTTCTATGTTATCCCACCTTACACGCTGGGGGGGGGGGGCAATTTACAGAGGGCCAATGAATCCACAAACCCGCACGTCTTTGGGATGTGGGAGGAAATCGGAGCACCCGGAGGAAACTCACATGGTCAAAGGGAGAATGTGCAAACTCCACACAGACAGCACCCGAGGTCAGGATCGAACCCAGGTCTTTGGGTTCCTCGCAAATTAATTGCTGTAGGATTTTGTTCCACCAAGGCAGATTACTTTAGCTTCCACATTTATTGTCAGGAACGATTTTGAAAATCAATAAGAAATTGCAATATAACAGCGTGCAGTTCCAGGATCCTTGAATATAAGTAACATATAGTTTCTGGAGTGACTTTTATTTAAGTTCTGTACAGGGTTGGTATTTTTCTTTTGCAACGTAGGTTGCCTGACATAGTATTTCATAAATAAAAACGGAAAATGCTGGATACACTCAACAGATCAGGCAGCATCTACAAAAAGGAAAATGGTTAACATTTCAGTTCTGGGTCCCTTCTGCAGACAGTATTTCATAAATTTGGTTCATGTAATACCAATAAATGATCCTGATATCCAATAATACCTTCAGAGACATATGCAATAATCTGATGAAGGAAATAAGCCTTCCTGTGTCAAGGGAAGAAGACATTACAGCCTGTTACATTATTGCAAGAATAAATAGGGAATAGGTGTAAGTGTATTGTTTCCGCTTACTATACAACAACACACACTAGAAAGCACACGTTGTCTGCCTGAGTACCACATGGATTGCAGACTTCAAACAAACACAATGCAAGTCACAAATCCAAGTGTCGAAAGTGTAATTGAGAAAGAGTTCTAGGAGCCACGGTGTGCAATATGGTTAGAATGCAGGAGCTAATAAGATTCCATGTAGTCATATGGAAGATAGACACAAAATGCTGGAGTGACTCAGTGGGTCAGGCAGCACTCTGGAGAAAAATAATAGGTGACGTTTTGGATCGAGACCCTTCCTGAGACGCTACAACAGTCTGAAAAAGGGTCTCGACCCAAAACGTCACCTATTCCTTTTCTCCAGAGATGCTGCCTGACCTGCTGAGTTTCTCCGGCATTTTGTGGGTGTCTTCTGTCCAAACCAGCATCTGCAGTTCCTACCTACCCATGTAGTCTTATGTTTAGAGATACAGCATTGAAACAGGCCCACTGGGTCCACGTCGACCATTGATCACCCGTTCAATCTAGTTCTATCTTACCCCAGTTCCTGATCCGCTCCGTACACACTAGGAGTAATATACCAAGGTCAATTAACCTACAAATCCGCGCATCTTTGGGATGTGGGTGGAAATCGGAGACCTGGAGAAAACCCATCACGCGGTCACAGGGTGAATGTGTAAACAAACCTCCTGTACTCCAAAAACGTACAAGTTTGTAGGTTAGTTGGCTTCAGTAAAAATTGTAAATTGTCCCTAGTGTGTAGGACAGTGCTAGTGTACGGGAGTCACTGGCCGGTGCAGACTCAGTGGGCCGAAGGGCCTGATTCTGTGCTGCATCTCCAAAGTAAAGTCTAAGTATGCTGCCTGACCCTCCGAGTTACTCCAGCAGTTTGCGTTCTTTGCAAAATATTGTCACTTTGGGTGACCAGCTTTTGAAATGCAGCATTTGGTGGTTGACATTGTGCCAAAACTGGGTAACTGGTCGGCACGGACTTGGCGGGCCGAAGGCCCGTTTTCATGTGGTATCTCCAAAATCCAAAGTCTAAAGTCTAAAGATTGGTTAAAGGTGGTTTTCCTTCATTGATTCCCAGCAAAGATGGTACCATTTGAAGATGCGCTCATTGTAAAAATGTAGCTACCAGACAGTGTCCTCAGACTGGCTGGATCAAGGCATCCCCCAATAGTTGGCATAGTGGTGCAGCGGTAGAGATGCTGACATAACGTCAGTCGCTTGTTCGATCCTGGCTACGGGCGCTGTCTGTACGGAGTTTTCATGTGCTCCCTGTGACCGCATGGGTTTCCTCCCACTTCGGGTTAATTGGTTAATTGGCTTCTGTAAATTGCCCCTCGTGCGTAGGATGGGAAACTGGGATAACAGGTGATCATGGGTCGGCCCGGGCTCGGTGGGCCGAAGGGCCTGTTTCTACACTGTATCGCTAAACTAAACTAAACTTTCAAGGGTGGGGGGAAGGTTGCAGTGTAGGACATTACGCTGCTTCTGCTTGGCGCTGAGATGAGAATGGATGCCTGGAACTGGCTTGCAGAGTAGTGTGAGGCGGCTGGGTGAGGTGGAGGACATTTTGCAGGGACAGAAGACGCATTCAGACCTCAATGGCTGCGTATACATGAAAGAAGATCAAAAGCAACAGCAAGTTCGCAACTCGCCTCCAAGCAGGCAGGTTTTGTTTGTCTACGTGCAGTTTAACTGTGGGGAGCAGGCACATCACCTGGTCGCTGGATCAAAACTGGACCGGGGTCATAAATAAAGCACAAAGTTTTAATTAATCTCCGATCGGCTTCGGACAACTGTGGGGAAGGCTTCAAGGTAGATCCCAGCCAACAAATGAGCTGCAGGTTTGGTTTTTGAATAAACTTTTGTGCGCTCGCCGTTTATTCACGCGAAACACGCAGAGGCACGGGGACACATCCCCGTCACCCCCCCCCCCCCCCCATCGTTCCTTCTGCAAGGAAGCATCCTACTACCACACTCGCACCAGCTCGGGGAATGCAAAGGGTTTTGCTGTCGCCCGGGAGCTATTTGGTCACGACAGAAAACCACCACCTCATCAGGAGTCCCCTCATTAACGGTCAAGCTTTTGTGAAGGAAAACACAAATTGCGGCCTACTACAGTTGCCGTGGCAACCAAAACAGCGAGAGAACAAAAAAATGTAATGGGCCAACGTACATAAATACAGATTAAATGAGTGTAAAGCCGAACAAAATGACAAAATAAAATTGTGGGAGGAAAGGGGGGGGGGTAGTTTTCTGTTAATTATTACACATACTTACATCCCCCTGAGTCTGAACATCAAAAACACATAAGGACATGTTAATAATCTTTAAAAGGCTGTATATTTGACACATCTCAATGTTAGGTCCAAAACATGAAACAAAAGCATTTCTGCAATGAAAACAGTTTTTGCAAAAACGTTCTCAAGGGACTTTTGCCTGAAGAAGTAACAGAAATGAGAGAATTCAGAGCAATATTAAACATGGCAACAATTAAATTAAATTGCCATTACAGAGCAGAGACCAAACTAGTGAGAAATAATATAAAATACGCAGGGAGAAGGAGCATACGTGGTCTCGGTATCATGCTTGCACTTTCTTCTGAGATGCAGGATCCTGGAAACCAGGCAGTATATGAGGTTTGGCCCAATATTTATTCCTGCTGAATCTCGAACAGTTCCATCGTAAAACTTGGAGGACTGCTGCACTATCAGAGTTCTTTCCTTTTTGGACAAGACTTTAAAGTAACACTCTGTCCTCCCTTTCTCTCTTTCTCTCTCTCTCTCTCTCTCTCTCTCTCTCATTCTCTCTCTCCATCTCCCTCACCCCCTCTCTCTCTCTCCATCTCCCTCCCTCTCTCTCACTCCATCTCCTCTTTCTCTCTCTCTCTCTCTCATTCTCTCTCCCCCTCTCCCCTTTTTTCTTTCTCTCACTCTCTCTACCTCTCCCTCTCCCCTTTCTCTCTCTCTCTCTCACACTCTCTCTCCCCCTTTCTCTCTCTCACTCTGTCTCTCTCTCCCCCTCTCTCACACACACACACACTCTCTCTCTATCTCTTTCTATCCCTCCCCTTTTCTTTTCTCTCTTTCTCCTACTCTCTCTATCTCTCCCTCTCTCCCACTTTCTCTCTTTTACTTTAGACTTTAGAGATACAGTGTGGAAATAGGCCCTTCATCCACAGTGACCTGCGATCACCCCGTACACTAACACCATCCTACACACTAGGGACAATTTTACCAAAACTAATTAACCTACAAATCTATACATCATTGGGAGGAAACCTGAGCTCCCGAAGAAAACCCACGCGGTCCCAGGGAGAACGTACAACTCCGTGCATACAGCAGCCATAGTCAGGATCACACTCTGGGCAAACTTACTACATGTATCCTACATTACCACAATGACCACACCTCAAAAACACTTTATTGGCCATAAAGTTTTGTGAAGTCTTGAAAAGAGGCATAAAAAGTGTCATATAAATGCAAGTCTGTCTGGTTATATTTGTTGGAGAGGGGGAAGAAAAGTACAAATCCAATAATTTCAATAACAATTTGGAGCGGTCCATCATCTCATGAGAGAGACAGAGTGAGAGAGTCTGAAGAAGGGTTCCGATTCCAACCTGAAACATCATCCATTGCTTTTCTCCAGAGATGCTGCCTGTCCTGCTGAGTTACTCCAACATTTTGTGTCTGCCTTTGGTATAAACCAGCATCCGCAGTTCCTTCCTGCACACAGTTCATGAGTGTAGGCCAAAATGCTGGAGAAACTCAGCGGGTGAGGCAGCATCTATGGAGAGAAGGAATAGGCGACATTTCGGCTCGAGACCCTTCTTCAGACTGATGTCGGAGGAGGGGGGGGGGGGGTGCGGGAAAAAGGGTTCCCCCCCACCCTACCCGACATCAGTTTCCCGCCTCCCCGACATCAGTCTGAAGAAGGTTCTCGACCCGAAACATCACCTTCTCTCCATAGATGCTGCCTCACCTGCTGAGTTTCTCCAGCATTTTTGTCTACCTTCGATTTTTCCAGCATCTGCAGTTCTTTCTTAAACAGTTCATGAGTGTGTTCAGATGTTCATCAAAAACAGTGGTGAACCGCTGGAAATAAGCCATCCTCATGCGGCAGGGAAGTATTGGCGTCTTTTTTTAATATAATACACCTGCAAGATGTAGTGTGTTAATAGAAAAAAATATCTCCAATGCCTTAATGACAGCATCAGGAGAACATTGCTTTGATGCATCTTACACAACTTCTCCCACACAGTTTCAATTTCACATCCTCCCATCTCCTTTGGTCTATCCAATCTGAGCAATGCTTCCCATTCTCATCCCTAAACCAGCAGGCTCTCTGTGTTTATGGTTTTATGCTCAACTACTTCAATAATAACACCCTCCCACACCACATCCACTATCTCCGAGAAGAACAAGAGTAACAAGCAACTAGATACACAAATATCAAAGGGCACAAGGAACTGCAGATGCTGGAAAACTGAGCAAACACAAACTGCGGGAAAATTAGCAGGACAGGCAGCATCTGTGGAGGGAATGGACAGGCAATGCTTTAAATCGGGACCTTTTTTCAGACTGAAGAAGGATCCCAACCCGAAACATCGCCTGTTTATTCCCTCCACCGATGCTGCCAGTTCTGTTGACTTCCTCCAGCACTTTGTTTTCTGTTCAACCATTAATAGGTTCCCCTCCATCTATCCCTTCAGCAAAAATAACCTACAAACCTGCCCGTCTGTGGAGTATGGGAGGAAACTGGAGCTTCCTGAGAAAACCCACGCGGTTATGGGGAGAATGCACAAACTCCATATAGACAGCATCCGGCCGGGATCAAACCCAGGTCTCTGGCGCTGTAATGCAGCAACTCTACCACTGTCCCACTGTGCCACCCTGTTGCCTTGGATAGAATTTTTGAGTTACGAGGAGAAAATGGATAAGCTGGGATGGTTTTCCTTGGAGCAAAGCAGGTGAAGAGGAACTTAAAAAAAGTATACAAAATTGGTCGAATGATTGGTTAACGGATACAGCATGGAAACATGGACTCGGTGGGCTGATGGTGTCCCTTCACTGACCATCGATCACCCCATCACACTAGTCCCACTTTCACATCCACTCCCTGCACATTCGGGGAAACTTACAGAGGCCAAGTAAGCTACAAACCCGCACGTCTTTTGGTCATGGGAGGAAACTCAAGCGGTCACAGGGAGAACGTGCAAACTCCGGAGAGACAGCATTCGAGGTTTGGGTCGAAACTGGGTCTCTCGCTGTGAGGCAGCAGCTACACAGGCGGCTCCACTGTGCTGTCCTTAATTGTAAGCCGCATACAATATTGCCTTCTTCACACCCATCTGCCAAGGCAGGTTTAGCACTTCGTCTGAACACCCTCGATAAACACCCACTGTGCCCAACTGTGCCAGAACCTGTTTATCCCGTCATAGTCTCAGTCAGCCGAGAACTGGAGGAGAGGCATTTATTCTAGACCCTACTGAACGCCCTGAGAGGAAGAAGGCACCGACTACTCCTAAGAGAAAGACACACTGAAGTCTAAAGAAGGGTCTCGACCGGAAACGTCATCTATTCCTTTTCTCCAGAGATGCTGTCTGACCTGCTGAGTAACGGGTCAGTAAAGATAACTGATGCAAAAGAAAATCGGCAGAAGCTGTGTAGTTTACTTTGAACAACACCCAAAGACAGCACAAATTAATACTATTCATATTTTGTGGTGCTTTTAAAATTCCCTGGGCATCTATGGCTTATTTGAGGTATTTAGCCACAAATCGTGTATTATATCCCCCGCCTGACAATACATTCAGTGTCCGAGTTGTATGACTTTAGACTTTATTTTAGAGATACAGCGTGGAAACAGGTCCTTCGGCCCTTCCGAATCCATGCCGAACAGCGATCACCCCCGACACTACACACGCTAGGGACAATTTACAATGTTACCGAACCTACAAACCTGCACATCTTTGGAGTGTGGGAGGAAACCGGAGCACCCGGAGAAAACCCACGTACAAACTCCGTACAGACAGCACCAGTAGTCAGGATCGAACCCGGGTCTCTGGCGCTATGAGGCAGCAGCTCTACGGCTGTGCCACTGTGACGCCATGTTTCAATATAAAAAGAGATAACTCGTTCTATGATTATCCAGTGTTAAAATGTCTGCAGTTTGTCACCAGCAAACCTGATTTGCCTCAAGGAGTTTCTTTGATTGGATTATTCACTGTAACGTGAACAGGTCTTTAAGTTTCATTCCAATAATTCCAATGCTAAAAAGGAGCTTCATCAGCCGTGAGTGTTTACAGATAGAAGGTACAAGGAACTGAAGATGCTGGTTTACAAAAAAAAGACACATAGTGCTGGAGTAACTCAGTGGGTCAGGAGGCATCTCTGGAGAATCAATGTGTCAGGTCGAGACCCTTCTCCAGACTGATTGTTGTTGGGGGTGAGGAGTTGGAAGCTGGAAGAGAGGAGGGGCATTATATTTTATTTCTAAATTATTTAACAACTTTTTTATCTTACACATCAATTATCATTAAGATACTCTGGCCCAGAGGTCAGGAGTTCTGTCTGTGCTGCTCCTCACTTCCATCTTTCTCCTCCCCACCACAATCAGTCTGAAGAAGACAAAAAGCTGGAGTAACTCAGCGGGTCAGGCAGCATCTCTGCCGAAACGGAATAGGTGACGTTTCGGGATGAGATCCTTCTTCAGACTTGACCTGAAACATCACCTTGTCCTTCTCTCCGGAGATGCTGCCTGTCCCGCTGAGTTATTCCAGCTTTTTGTGTCTATCTTCGGTTTAGCAGTTCCTTCCGACACACTTTATCTCGACTTTGCACTCTCTTAAGTCCGTAGTTTGGAGACCTGGATGTTGGGGGGATAGAAAATACATAATTTAAAACTTGTTACTCAGTTGCACTGAACTTCAGAGAGACTGGCAGGCCATTGAAAACATCACAAGGAGGACTAAACATTCCCAGATGTACAGATGGAAACTTGATTCAGTCCATCTTGTTAATTCATTGTTTCAGGCCCCATAGCGGAAGCATCCACATCGCGGGGCTGGAAACTGCAAGTATCCTGAGCTAATTCTGCTACCACCATTATCTATTGCAACAAGTGATGGCTCACACTGATTGTCGCCGGAAGCTCGCGTCCTTTTCAGGACGGACGATGACAGCGAGACCAACATTTGAAACATGGAAGATGGACACAAAAATAAAATTCACTGTTTCAAAGTGAAGTCACAAAGAGGATATTTTCAAACACTCGGTGGGTGGTTACTCTACTCACCAAGTTTGAATACCAAAAGGAAATGCTTTTTAAACACCAAAAGCACATGGTTTTTTAAAGTTGCTGAAAGTGTTTACAGTGAAATTCAGCAGCTTGACAAACTTTGCTGTTCATAAAGATTCAGCACAGTTTGGGTGGCACGGTGGCGCAGCGATACAGTTTCTGCCTTACAACGCCGGAGACCCGGGTTCGATCCTGACTATGGGTGCTATCTATACGGAGTTTGTACATTCTCCCCGTGACCACGTGGGTTTTCTCCAGGATCTCCGGTTACCTCTAACACTCCAAGGACGTACAGGTTTGTAGGTTAATTGGCTTTGGTAAAATTCAAAATTGTCCCTAGTGTGTAGGATAATGTTAGTGTACGGGGGTGATCGCTGGTCAGTGCGGGCTCGGTGGGCCGAAGGGCCTGTTTCCGTGCTCTGTCTCTCAAGTCTAAACTCGAAAGTCAAAAGTACACAAAGTCAATGAACTGAATGATATCCCTCGATGTTGATTTGATGAGGTAGAAATTAATTTATGTGACGGCGGATAAACATAGAAACATAGAAACATAGAAATTAGGTGCAGGAGTAGGCCATTCGGCCCTTCGAGCCTGCACCGCCATTCAATATGATCATGGCTGATCATCCAACTCAGTATCCCGTACCTGCCTTCTCTCCTTACCCTCTGATCCCCTTAGCCACAAGGGCCACATCTAACTCCCTCTTAAATATAGCCAATGAACTGCACAACAGGATAACAGCTGTGACTAAAACACTGGAAAAACTAAGCAGGTCAGGCAGCATCTGCGGAAAGAGAATTAGTCTACATTTTGGGGTCGCAATTCTTTGTCAGAACCATTTTGACTGGTTGACTTCTCTTTCCACAGATGCTACCTGGCTTGCTGAGTTTTTCCAGCATGTTCTGTTTTTGCTTCAGGGCAACAGCTGCTTTACATGCTGCAAAGCTTCAATCCAACTGAGTTAAACACGTGAAAAGCATTTGCAGCCATTAATATTTTAAACTAGAAATACAATCAAATGAAAACACATTTCTGAAACAGATCTTCATGAATTGCAACTGTATTTGAAACTGCCTTGTCCACTGGACTTGTTTCTGCAGACTTCCTGCACTGTCAGTATCTTGATGTGAGCCACTGCATGCTACTGGGACATTGGGACTTACAACTAATAAACAGAGTGATCATAAGACCAACAAAGAGACTTGTGACTACTTTTCAAAGTAAGTAAACATAATCTATGACATGGAAAGATGTCAAATGTTGGAGTAACTCAACGCGTCAGGCAGCATCCCTGGAGAATGTGAACAGGTGACGTTTCAGGTCGGGACCATCCATCAGTCTGATCATCAGTCTGAAGAAGGGTCCTCACCCGAAAGGTCACCTGTCCACATTTTCGGGGATGCTGCCTGACCTACTGAGTTACTTTGTGTCTTTACTTGGTAAACCAGCATTTGCAGTTCCTTGTTTCTCAAGGATAGCACGGTGGCATAGCAGTGTTGAGTACAGCACCAGAGAAGCAGGTTCGATCCTGACTATGGGTGCTGTCTGGAAGGAGTTTGAGCATTTTCCCTGTGACTGCGTGGGTTTTCCCCAGGTGCTTCGGTTTCCTGCCACACTCCAAAGATGTGCACATTGGCTATCAAACAATATCCCTAGTGTGTAGGATAGAACTAAAGTACAGGTGTTTGCTGGTCGGCGTAGATTCAATGGGCCAAAGGGCCAGTTTCCATGCTGTATCTCTAAACTAAACCAAATATTTAAATCAAGAACATTACAAATCATGGGGAATGATGACAGATTGCAAATAACTAAATGTTTTCAAATGTCCTAACAACTCTTATTCAAAACAGTCCTTAACAGATATTTGCACTTAGAGTGTCATAGAGTGATACAGAGTGGAAACAGGCCCTTCACCCCAACTTGCCTACACCGACCAACATGTCCCATCTACACTAGTCCCATCTGCCTGCGTTTGACCCATATCCCTCTACACCTGTCCTATCCATGTACCTGTCTAAATGGTCGTTGTGATAGTACCTGCAGAATTCAGAAACATCTGAAGAATATCCATAATTTATGATTGAATATAAGGCTGGCCTTTACATGCTTTTCGATACAAAATGGCGTTACATATCTGATAGTTAATCAGCCCGCAAATGGTTTGCATTCACAGTGGTAGCTTGGACTCAATGCAAGGAGTTGTGCAATTTTAATCCGTTGCTGCATAACAAATGCAGCAACACTGTAACACTGAATTGCACTTCACATCTTTCCTTAAAATTGCAACGCAGGAATTATAATCCTGCAAATAATTTATGCCATATTCCATTAAAACAGACAGGATGAGTAAGGAGCTTTCTAAAAAAAAGATATGAAGACAGCATTGGATGTAAAATACTCTGCTCTTTCACTGTCACTGGTTATGTCCTCACCAGCTCACTCCCCCTTGTATCTCACTTCCCTTTCCTCTTGCGTAAGTAGAAACACGAGCAGACCTGAAGCATAGCTTCAAGAATGATCAAGATGCTTAATACTCAGGACAAAGTAGCATTATAGAATCATACAGCACGGGAGCAGGCCCTTCAGCCCATCTAGTCCATGCTGACCCCATCTAACCTAATCCCATTTGCCCATGTTTGGCCCATATCCCTCTGAACCCATGTACCCATCCAAATGCCTTTTAATTGCTGCTACAGTATCTGCCTCAATTATCTCCTCTGACAGCTCATTCCATCTACTGAGTGAAAGATTGCCTCTCGGGTTCATTTTAATTCCAGTCCTGCTCACTTTAAACATGTCCTATTGCTTTTGATTCCTCTACCCATTAGTAACGCCCATTCACTGCCCTAAACATTCACTAAGTCCATCATTAGTACACTGTAGCTGTCATCTACAAAATCCATTGCAGTTGCTGCCCCCTTTCCACTTGACTCCACAGGGCTGGGCAATTCTTTGGAGAACCGACCCAATTAGCCCCATCACGAGCTCTTTGTGCTCAGACCCATTTTTTTTTAGGACAATATAAATCTTTCCCTTTTCAAATTAATCTGCCTCCACTGTCCTCTCAGGCAGCATATCCCACTCTCTCGGCCAATATTCCTGTCTCAATCAACCTTATCTATAAGGAATCGTCAGCTAGTGTGTAGAAACAAAGCTGCAAAAGATACATACAAAGTGCTGGAGTAACTCAGTGGGTCAGGCGGCATTTCTGGAGAAAAGGGATGGGTGAAATTTCAGGTCGGGACCTTCAGATTGAAAGTAGGTGGTAGGAGGTGGGGAGGTGAAGAAGTGGAGGCAAGACAAGACCAGGACTAATCAGGGCCAGCAACAAATCACCTCACGCAGGGCAGTGCCTGGTAGGTCCATTGATGGCTAGGGATGGTGTGATCCAGAACAAGGGGTCACAGTTTAAGGATAAGAGGGAATTCTTTTAGGACCAAGATGAGAAAAACATTTTTCACACAGAGAGTGGTGAATCTCTGGAACTCTCTGCCACAGAAGGTAGTTGAGGCCAGTTCATTGGCTATATTTAAGAGGGAGTTAGATGTGGCCCTTGTGGCTAAAGGGATCAGGGGGTATGGAGAGAAGGCAGGTACAGGATACTGAGTTGGATGATCAGCCATGATCATATTGAATGGCGATGCAGGCTCGAAGGGCCGAATGGCCTACTCCTGCACCTATTTTCTATGTTTTCTATGTTTCAAGAGAAACAGTCTGGAGAAATGTGGAAACTAGGGAGGAGGGAGGGAGCAAGAAAGGAGGAGGGAGGTGAAGGCTGTATAAGATTAAATTATTTCAAATGAGAGAATTAACAGTTCATACCTCTGGGTTATAAAATACCCATGCAAAATATGAGGTGCTGTTCCAACAATTTGCGTGTGGCCTCACCCTGGCAGTGGAGGAGGCTCAGGACAGAGAGGTCTGAATGGGAATGGGAAGGGGAGTTGAAATGGCTGGAAACCAGGAGATCCCAGAGGCCTAGGCGGACGAATTCAGTGAAAGGACCGCCGAGTCTATCTTTTTTCTGTACATCGACGAGACATTATCTGAATCAGTCGGAAGAAGGGTCTCGACCCGAAACGTCACCCATTCGTTCTCTCCAGAGAGATGCTGCCTGACCCGATGAGTCGCTCCAGCATTTTGTGTCTATTTTCGGTGTCAAGCGGCATCTGCAGTTCCTTCCTACACACTTTAGGAATTATCAGCTGTTTTTGTGGAGGAGAGCTGCTTTGAAACAGATGTTGTTGCAAGCACACCAACCCTGGCATTACCCAAAGTAATCAGGAATGCTCAGTACATGCTTGGTACCTGACATACCATGGTGCTGTTGCCATCTGGACCATTGTGTTCCCTTCACCAACATGCTGCTCTCTGCAATAATCCCTTGCTGTCTTGCAGTCTTGAGTACACCAATGTACTTCATTACAAAATGCTCGCAATAATGAAAGATTCTTTCTATAATCCATAATAAATGAAAAAAAATTGGAAATCATTATTTACTCATTTTCCGTCAGTGAAAGATTAAAGTAATAAATTATGACATTTAATTAAATTATATATGGGAGAGTTAATTAGGTTTTTCACATTAAGATATTTAAATTATCAATTGTCTAATACAAGTTAGATACTGTAACTGGCAAAACTGAATTAGTGCCAATGCAAAACTTAAAGAAGATTTGTTTTCTGGTAATATCCTGCTTAAAATACTGAGGTGAAGATTATATTGAGTGAATATGGTTAGATGTGCTGGGAATCCCAAACACACAGAGGCAGCACAGTGGCGCAGCGGTAGAGTCGCTACCTTACAGCTTCAGAGACCTGGGTTCGATCCCAACCATGCTGCTGTCTGTACGGAGTTTGTACATTCTCCCTGTGACCGCATGGGTTTTCTCCGGGTGCTCCGATTTCCTCCCATTTTCCAAAGATGTCGTTTAATTGGCTTCTATAAGTTGTTCTTAGTGTTGGATGGAACTAGTGTACGGGTGATCATTGGTCGGCGTGGACTCGATGGGCCTGTTGTCCACGTTGTATCTCTAGACTAAACTAAAGTGAAGTTTAGTGGAGTCTAGTGGAGAAATGGCGTTGTGCAGGTTTGAGGATTCAGATGGCAGAAAAAGAGGGAATTCAGTATTCCCTTAACAGGACAGAGACAGATCGCCTGAGCTCTAGCCTGATCCACTAAGTTACTCCAGCACTGTGTCTATATGAGATATTTAATGCCAGTCTATCTGCAAAATATTAGTAACTCAGCAGGTCAGGTAACATCTGTGGAGAACATGGATAGCTGACGTTGCGGGCCGTAACTCTTCTTCAGACTGTGTAGGAAGGGACTGCAGATGCTGGTTTAAACCAAAGATGAACAAAAAAACTGGAGTAACTCAGCGGGTCAGACAGCATCCCTGGAGAAAAGGAACAGGTGATGTTTCGGGTCGACTCTGAAGAAGGGTCTCGACCCAAAACGTCATCTATTCCTTTTCTCCAGAGATGCTGTCTGGCCTACTGAGTTTTTTGTGCCTATCTTCTTCAGACTGATTGTGGTGGGGAGGAGAGCGTGGACAGAACTCCTGACCTCTGGTCCAGTGTATCTTAATGATAAATTATGTGTAAGATAAAAAAGTTGTTCAATAAACTTAGAAATAAATAATAATGCCCTTCCTCTCTTCCAGCTTCCAACTCCCCACCCCCAACAACAATCAGTCTGAAGAAGGGTCCCGACCTGACACATTGATTCTCCAGAGATGCCTCCTGACCCACTGAGTTACTCCGGCACTTTTTTTGTAAACCAGCATCTTCAGTTCCTTGTTTCTTCTATCTGCAAACACTCACGGCTGATGAAGCTCCTTTTTAGTATTGGAATTTAACCAAATGAAACTTAAGGACTTAAAAACATTATAGTGAATAATCCAATCAAAGAGATTCCGTGAAGCAAATCAGGTTTGTTGGTGACAAACTGCGGACATTTTAACACTGGCTAATCATTGAATTAGTGTGGGTTTTCTCCGAGATCTTTGGATTCCTCCCACACTCCGAAGATGTACAGGTCTTCAGTAAAATTGCGAATTGCCCCTAGTGTGTGTAGGACGGTGCTAGTGTACGGGGTGATCTTTGGTCGGTGCGGACTCGGTGGGACGAAGGGCCTGTTTCCATGCTGTATCTCTAAAGTAAAGTCTAAAGTCATACCTCAAACACTGAATGTGTTGTCAGGCGAGAACATAATTCACAATTTGTGGTTAAATACCTCAAATAAGCCATATTTGCCTAGGAGATTTTAAAAGCACCACAAGGAGATTTTAAAACCATCATCTCCAAGGACCGGAACCATCATCTCCAAGGACCTGAAATGGGGGGCCACCATCGACTCCACAGTCAAAAAGGCCCCACAGAGAATGTACTTCCTGCGGTAGCTGAGGAAGCACAATCTGCCACAAGCAATGATGGTCCAATTCTATACGGCCATCGTATAGTCTGTCCTCACCTTCTCCATCATGGTCTGGTTTGGCTCAGCCACCAAGCTCGACACCTGGAGGCTGCAGCGAATCGTCCAATCAGCTGAGAAGGTTATTTGCTGCAACCTTCCCTCCATTGACGAACTGTACACTGCAAGGGCCAGGAAGCGAGCGGGTAAGATCATCTCTGACCCCCTCTCACCCTGGCCACAAACTCTTTGAATCACTTCCCCCTGGAAGGCGACTCCGGACTGTCAAAGCCTCCACAGCCAGACATAAAAACAGCTTTTTTTCAATGAGTAATAGCTCTACTCAATAACCAAAAATCTGTAGCCTCCTTTTGCTCTGGTATTTTATTTAATTCACATGTTTAAACTGTATTGTTTTATTATTAATGTTTAATGTTTTATGTGTCATTGTTAATTGTTACTGTATGTCGTGTTGTTACTTGCAAGCGGAGCACCAAGGCAAATTCCTTATATGTGTACATACTGGGCCAATAAACGTATTCATTCATTAATTCATTTAAAATATTACGAGCAGTGTTAATTAGTGTTGTTAAAAGCAAACTAAACAGCTTCTGCTGATTTTCTTTTGCATCAGTTCTCTTTTCGGCTGCAACAAGCAACAAAACGCAGTCATTTCTCTGGTTTGAGACCTACAGTTTCAAAAGGCAGAAGCTCGGCTGTACGGGACTGCTGCTGTGTAATTCCTCACCGCATTCACTTTGCACATTCAACACCAAGGTGAATGGCAGCAGGATCTGGTGACTGTGGAAAACACTTCAGTAAATTGTCTATCTCAATGCAAATAAGTGGGTTTGCAGAAGATTGTTACAATATTCACAATTTGAGGTGTTTTCTATCAACGACCTAATCTAACTCCACTGACCTGGACCATATTCACCTCAACGCAGGGATAAAATGTCGGAACCAATTGTAGGTTTTCTTGGCACTATTGTTTGAGTTGATCGGTCTTGAAGAACATTATGTCCTTTTATGCTATTCTATCTTCACGGTAACTACAAAACTTTACTTTTTGGACAGTTAGGATCTCCCGTTGGCAGATTGCAGGATATTTATAAACCAGATGTGGCATTTTAAAGTGACTGCTTCTATCCTTTAATGAATAGATGTCAAAAGACTAACGTCCCATCTTCAAGCCTTTAAATGCCAATAAAAAAATCTCTTATCCAATTTCTTGCCCAACTGATTTCCAAAAGAATTGAACAAGAAATATGGCCTTCACTTTCAATCTATTCACCATTCTTGTACATTCTGCATCACAGTCACAAAGCTGGGGCGAGAGGGCGGGGGGGGGGGGGGGGGGGGGGGGGGGGGTGTGTGTTGCTTTTTGTACTGTGATATTCAATATCCTTATGCTGACAATTACAGCAGCAATGATGCGGGGAACAAATTAAGATGATCAAATTAACTGTACCTCAGTACACATGACAATAATAAACTAAACTAAACTAAAATAAGTCCACCTTGGCCAACGCAGCCTCCCAGTTACCAAACACTTTAACTCCTCCTCCCATTCCCACACCGATCTTTCTGTCCTCGGCCTCCTCCATTGTCAGAGTGGAGCCACACACAAATGTGAGGAACAGCATCTCACATTTCGCTTGTGCAGCTTACGACCCAGCGGTATGATTAGTGATTTCTCTAACTTCAAGTAACCCTTGCTTTCCCTCTCTCCCCGTCCCTCCCCCATCCTCTTGCTAATTCCATTGTTTGTATCCTTTCGTTATCACTTCATCCCCAGCCAACAATGGATCATTGTAGGCTCCATCTTTCCTCGGTCATCGGTGCGGGGTCTACTTTGTTCTGTTCCTTTTCATATCTCTAGTTTCCCCCACCCTGACCCTCAGTCTGATGAAGGGGCTCGACCCTAAACCCCACCTATAACGAAGGAAGATTTGGACACTTACCTATCTCCTTTGGTTCCACACATTGACAACCACTTTAAGAGGCCCTGGTTACCCTTTCGCCCTTGATATACTTGTAGGATCCCCCTGGATTCTCCTTTACCTTATCTGTCAAAATGATCTCATGTCCCCTTATTTCCCACCCTGAATTTCCTCTTAACTGGAGTAGGCCAAATTAACTACTTCGTGAAATGTAATAGTAAGATTAAACGAGAACTTACCAGTTTGAAGTTTGATCTGTATTTTATGAGGAGTTACGATGAGGGATTACGTGAAGAACCCCGCTCAGCACGCATGCGCGGCATACTTCAAAGCAGCGGTGTGGAATCACAGATAGACACAGTTATTGAAGTAAACATAGTAAAGAAAAGAAGACATCAGTTTATCAGTTTGACCCATATTAATGAGGGTGGGAGCGGAGGGCACGTAATCCCTCATCGTAACTCCTCATAAAATACAGATCAAACTTCAAACTGGTAAATTCTCGTTTAATCTTACTATTTTACTTCGGAGTCATGTGAGTGACTACGTGAAGACTTCAAAGCTCTGTGATTTCAAACCGTGTAACAGGTATTATTTCACGCACTGCCGAAGTCTTTGAGGGAGGAAGTGTGTTATCGTAATCAACCAATGAATCTGTTTGTAGAAAAACACAATGGTATTTTTTAACAATAACAACAAAGAAATTAAATTGCTTCCCTGGGCTTAAATTAAATATTTGCAGTCTGTAAAATCTTTTCTGCAAATAAAACAGGTTTTGCCAACGGTTTATTATAACATTTCTGAACGGTCTTTCCCCGACCATCCTGCTGTAGCCAGGATGTGGTCTATAGGCACGTCCATTCTTTTAGCCGTCGATGTGGATGCTGTCCTGGTGGAATAAAATTTGTACATGTTAGTGTTTATCCCAGCAGCTTTTAGCACCAGCTTGAGCCATTTCGAAATGGTTTGGCTCGTCACCCGACCATAAGGTTTTTTATGACTGACCCACAAGGCTTTTCATCTCCCTCGAATATTTTGGTTGTGTCTATGTAGGATAGTAGGTGGGTCATGGCACATAACCGTGGTTCTGGCGGGTAAGCCCGGAATTCCACGACTGGATTAGGTGTTCCTGGTCTGCTCTGTGTGATCAGTCCCTGGATAATGACAGAGATCTGGTCTGGAGCTGTGAGCATGCTGTCCAGTCGCAATAGGTGTAGTGACTGGACCTTCTGTGCAGATACAAGTGCCATCAACATGAGTGTTTTGAGCATAGATTGTTCCAGGTTGAGGGATCTGTCTGGTGGCTATCCCCTGAGGTATGTCAGGACCACACTGACATCCCATATATGGGTGTACCTTGGTCTAGGGGGTTAGAGTTGTAAATACCCTTCATTAGTTTGACCACCAGCGGGTGGGACCCTATGGCCTGTTGTCCTGGAGCTGGTTTTAAATAGACAGGCAGGGCACTTCTAGCTGTGTTGATGGCTCTGTAGCTGAGTCCTTCATCGTGGTGAAGGTTCGCCAGGAATTCCAGTACGTTGGTAACTGTAGCGGTTGAGTAGGTGGTCCCTGTATCCAAGCAGTACTTCTCCCATTTCTTGATGCTGGACAAGTGCTGTTTTTAGTGGATGTTCGGAGGGATGCTGACATGGTGTCGACAGGTTTGTTCTGATAATCCCAGTCCCAGAAGTGGTTTGTGCAGAATCTGCAACCCAGGAGTTTGATTTGTTCATGGCACGGGTGGCTTGTGCCCGACACTGGGTGTTAATAACTCTGGGTCACTGGGGAATACCATCGGAGCTTCAACAACCATGTCATGGAGTATTGGGAACCATGGCTGCGTAGGCCAGTCGGGTACTATCAAAATACCTGAAGCAGAGTCCATTTGTATTGTACGTAGTCCCCAACTGATGAGGCAGAAGGGAGGAAATGCATAGAAGAAGAATTTCCCCAATCCAGCGCGAACGCATCTACCGCTGCTGCCTCAGGGTCTGGTTCCCAAGCGACATACGTAGGTACCTGGTGATTTAGCCTTGATGCAAATAAATCGATATCTGGCGTGCCATATTGCTTGATAACTTTTGCAAATTTGTTGGGGTTTAACATCCATTCGATGTTGTCATTAAATTTACGTGACCTGGTGTCTGCCACTGTATTTAGCTTACCTGGCAGGTAAGTTGCTGATAGCCAAATATGTCTTTCGACACACCATTGCCAAATTGTGTTGACCAACTTGTTGCATGATACCGATTTTATGCCGCCTATATGGTTAATGTAGGCCACCACCGAAGTATTATCTATTTGTAACCGTACATGCAAGTGATGCATATTTGTGCATATGCTTTTAAACCATAAAAGTCACCCAACATCTCTAGATAATTAATGCCCAGTGTAAGTGGTAACGATGACTCTGGGTTAGTCCATCTACTACTTGTGCTGGATATAGAGTTAGTTGCTCCCCAGCCTTGAGCACTGGCATCTATTGGATAACTAACCCATTTGGATAACTAACGTAGGGTTAGTGATGATAATAGGGCTGAAACTATGCCAAACGTTTTTTGCCCACCACTATAGTTCTGATATTGCTTCAGTGGGTAACTTTATGACACGATCATAATGACCTGTGTGTTGTTTTGGTGCCTGTACCTTTGCTCTTTGTAAGTTTTGACAGTGCAAAGGTCCGAATCATTAAATTGTTGCATGATTGTGCCAATTCAACTGTTTTGTCTCTTGGCAATGTTACAGTCACGTAGACTGAATTAATTGTGAAGCCCAAGTAGTCCATGATTGTGGATGGCTTCAACTTAGATTTATCTGGATGTAAGACAATCCCAGGGTTTTGAATAACTGTTTGGTAGCTGATACAGCTAACATAGTCAATTCCATGGCCTTGCCTATTATTTAAGATATCATCAAGATATGCCATGACAATATGTTTTTGTCTTCTGAATATTGTCAGAGCTGGTTTTGGTATCTTGGTGAATAATCTATGGCTGATGTGAACCCATTGGGTAACGCTTTAAACTGCCATAGCTGCCCCATCCAGGTAAATTTCAGGCATCTGCGATGATCCTTGTGAATGGTACTAAATAGTAAACATCTTTAAGATCAATGCTTGCCATGAAGTATCCTTTGGAAATTAGTTGTTTGGCAGTAACAACCGTTTCCATTTTCAAATGTATATACTTAACAAACATATTTAGTGAAGTTAAGTCAATGATGATGCGACATACACCATCTTTTTTGGGTTTAGTGAATATATTTGATACGAATTCCAAGGGTTCATGTTTTCCTATGATACCCTTTGTAATTAGTCTCACCAGTTCAGCTTGTCCCTCTCGTTTCTCTAACGGAGAGGGAAAATACCCTCTGGGGGAATGTTGAACTGGTGGCAATTTTTCTAGTATGAATTGTATTTTATATCCACTAATGCCATTGAGTATATACTGATCACTCGTGATAGACTCCCGTGCTTCTTAAAACAGGTGTAATCTCCCCCCTGTTAGTATTAAGCCCCTATTTTCTATATGCTGGTAGGAACCAGACCCACCTACCTCCATGGTTATGGGTATTGTTCTGTTTCCTGCCGGTCCAACGAGTCTTGCATGTCGTTTGACGTGGCGGTGATGTTGGGGGGTGGCGCATTTTCCATGGGGTCTGCTATGGGCCCTGGTCTAAAGAAGACTTCCGGGGATAGAATGCGGACCCCGAGCTTTACACCAGTCCCATATGGTAGACGTCGACTGATGGACGCGATGGGGTGCTGCTGCTTAGGAATTATTGTTTTTGGTTTGCTCGTCCCGGGCCTGCCTTCATGAGACTGAAAGTTTTTTAAAGCCTCTTCCATATCCTTCATATGCTTTGTGAGGTTTTTGCCAAAGAGCAGTGGGTCTGGCTCAGTGGCTGGGGTATGCACAACCCCGCAAATTTAGGATTTTATGGCAGGTTTTATGATTTGTTTACGAAGGTTGTGGTCATCTCCGTATTTGTCCACGGAACGAGGAAATGATGTGATGACTGACGTCAGGAGCCTGAGGATCCGCTGCAGTTTTCGAAAGCCTTATTGACCACCTCTCCTGTAGGGGCCTGTTGGAGAGGTGGTTAATGCTGGCCGCTGGTTTGGCCTTTAACGGCCTCCTGCACGTGGGGTTGCCACGTAGCGGTCCACCACACCTAGCAGCTCTTCCTGTTCCTGCACCCCTTGCATACTCCCGAGATCTTCAGCCATCGTCCCCTCTTCTTGACCAGCCCAGTCCTGGTCACCAAAGCTACCCTCGGGTAAGGAGGAAGCAATGGACAGTGCACAAGGCACTGTGGAGGGAATGCCTGAACTCCCCCTGCGAGAGCGCCCCTCACGAAGCGCGTCTCGCTGGAGCTCCTGCTCCAGGAGCCGCTCCAGGCGGCTCAGGCGGCTGTCTCTCCCCCGGGTGGGTGGAGAGACGTCCCCGTCCGACAAGTCGGAAGCCACCGGCCGGACGCCTCTTTCGTGGCTTTACTTCCAGCCTGCTGCTCAGGCGCTAGCGGGCTGGGCTCGGACGCGGTGTCGGGGAATAGCGGAGCGCCCGGTAAGCGGTCCTACCGCCTTGTTGCTGCCCCCCCCAGATGGAACGCTCCTCCGTGGAGTCGAGCAGGGAACAGGTCTTTTCAGGCGGCTGTCTTTCCCCCCGTGCGGGTGGAGAGACGTCCCCGTCCGACAAGTCGAAGCCACCGGTCGGACGCCTCTTCCATGGCTTTACTTCCAGCGCGGTGTCGGGGAATAGCGGAGCGCCGGGTAAGCGGTCCTACCGCCTTGTTGCTGCTCCCCCCCCCCCAGATGGAACGCTCCTCCGTGGAGTCGAGCGGGGGACAGGTTTGTTCTAGAGCCTTTCTTCTCTGCCTGAAAGCAGAAGGCTCCCTGTGAAAGAAAAACCCGACCACAGAGTTTACCGGACGGTCCGTTCTTTCACCCCGTAGCGGGAGCGCCTGACTCCCGATGCGCCGCTGTTGCACTGCTGAGCGTAATGCCGCGCATCCGTGCTGAGCGGGTTCTTCACGTAGTCACTCACGTGACTCCGAAGTAAAATTGCAGGTGGGTAGGATCGCATCATGTGGTAGGATGATCTAGGAGGTTTAGTTATCTGGGGTCCAGGGCGAGATAGACTATTAGATACATACGTGGCTTGTAGGTAAAACATTTGGACAAGTACATGGAGAGAAAGTTTGGAAGGAAAGGCACCAGGGACTAGCTTGGCTTGACAACGTTGTTGGCATGGACAGGTTCAGCCAAAGGCCCCATTCTGTTCAGCTCTATGACTCTGTGACCTAAATGGGGAAACATTGTGTTATGCCAGGTTTAAACTCACACTGTCCCATTTGGCTGGATTCCCAGTCTGCCTAATGAGTGACCCATGGGACATCTGCCCCAACATTATGTTGGGCGGCTAACAAGGGGGGCACGGTGGCGCAGCAGTAGAGTTGCTGCCTTACAGCACTTGTAGGGCCGGAGTCCCGGGTTCAATCCTGACTACGGGTGCTGTCTGTACAGATTTTGTACGTTCTCCCAGTGACCGTGTGGGTTTTCTCCGAGATCCTTGGTTTCCTCCCACACACCAAAGGAGTACAGGTAAATTGGCTTGGTATAAATGTAAACATTGTCCCTAGTGTTTGTAGTTTAGTGTTAATATGCTGGGATTGCTGGTCGCCGCGGAGTTGGTGGGCTGAAGGACCTGTTTCCGAGCTGTGTCTCTAAACTAAACTAAAATTACATTTACGACTTCTATTGCCAAACTCTGCTGCATTTTCAAACAACTTTCTACCTAAAGAACTTAACTTAATTTCTCCCTTTTTCCCCCTCAGTGGATCCATTCCTATATTTCCCAATAATAATGAAATTGAGAAAACAATCAGGTCTTTTTTCACGCCAGTTTAAACATTCAAGGATTGAGATATCGTTGATATTCCGCGTCTTTCAATGGCACCTGACCCTTGCTTTATTTCCTTAAATTATCAAGACTCTATGCAAGAATAATGAACCATAAGCAATTATCCTTTGTTAGATACCATTCCGTATGCAGGAGGTGCTCGTTAATGTTGCCCTCTTTCCTCTTGACTAATGGACACATGGATCAGTGCAACGCTACACTCAGCCCTTCATATCCTGTTATCCACTCATCGTTAAACTATCGCATTATCTTCATTATTTCTGCCTTTATTTTGTTCCCGTAATCGCAGGCAGGTTCGAAACTTTCTCATTGCCTTGCGGGGCTTTAATTATTCAATGATGTTCTTTTTAATTTAGAAGTTGGAAGATAAATTTAGCATCAGGGCACACGACTAAGGGACAGCTTCACGCATCCCACTGCCTGATTTACATCTGCTTTCGTCAGAATGGATGTCAGTCCTTCTGGAGTACTTTCCCCCATCTCGACGGTCTCTCTTTGTGTTCCACTAATGCCTCTGGATTTAAAAAAATTATGATCACAACTTTATAAATTACGGATTAAGGATGTAATACTGAGTCTTTAATAGGCACTGGTGAGGCCACACTTGGAATATTGTGAGCAGTTTTTGGTCCTATGCCTGACAAAGGATTTAATTCAGTTTAGTTTATTGTCACGTCCACCGAGATACAGCGAAAAGCTTTTTGTGGCGTGCTACCCAGCCAGCGGAAAGACTATACATGATTGCAATTGAGCCATCCACAGTGTACAGATGCAGGATGAAGACAATTATATATAGTGCAAGATAAAATAATGTAAGTAATGCTGATGTTGGAGTAGAGGTTCAAAAGAGTGGAACGATTTTAATGAATGATTGCCGATCATTGTCGGGGACCAGCAAGACAAGAGATTCGCTTGGCTTGGGCGCCATCTTGTTGCCTGCCTCGCGTGCTGGTTTTGCAGAGGGTCCAGAGGAGGTTTATGAGAATCATCCTAAGGATGATTGAGTTGTGATATGATGAGCGTTTGAAGGCTCTGGGCTTGTACTCGCTGGAGTTTCGAAGGATGAGGGGAGATGTCTTTGAAACCTAAAATGAAAATGTGATAGAATGGATGTGGAGAAGATGTTTTCAGTAATGGCAGAGTCTAGAACCAGTGGGCACATCCTCAGAATAAAAGGATGTACCTTCAGAATGGAGATGAGGAGAAATGTCTTTAGCAAGAGGGTGCTGAATCTGTGGAATTCAGCTGTGCAAGTAAACTCATTGAGTATTTTTTGATTCTGGTAAAGGTGTCAAAAGTTATGGGGAGAAGGCAGGAAAATGGGGTTGAGAGGGAAAAATAGACCAGCCATGATCGAGTGTGGAACAGACTCGATGGGCTGAATGGCCTAATTCTACTCTTATGTCTTATGAATGTATGGTCTTATGGATTCACAAATGGCCCCATAGCAGAAGTGTCCACGTCGCAGGGCTGGATACTGGAAGTATCCTGAGCTAACTCTGCTACCACCATCATCTATTGCGACAAGTGATGGCTTCCACCGATTGTCGCCGGAAGCTTGCGTCCTTTTCAGGACGTATGATGACAACAAGGTCAACATTTGTAACAAGATGGACACGAAAAGAAGATAAAGATTCACAAGTTACAGCACAAACGACAATGCTAAAAGACAAATTATGAAAAAGTGGGAAAAGGCACACACAAACACGGGGATTTTTAAAGCTACCAGTTTAAACCATTATTTTTTAAATTACTTAAACGAGGGATTAAGTGGCATCCCTGTGACCAAATACAAAAAGTCTACAGTGAATGTGGCAAACTGCAAATTAAAGAAAATGAAATGATAGAAAATTAAAGGTACGTGAAGAGTTGAAAGTTGGATGCGGGGGAAGATATAAATATTTTAAAAAGTGTCATAAAGAACAGCAGGTGCTAGAATATTGAGCAAAACACAAAGTGCTAGAGTACCTTTCATTTAATTTGTTTATTATATTATCTATTGGCAATAACATTTACAAACCTGCAATGCTGCTGTCTGACCCCTTGAGTTACTCCAGCATTTTGTGCCTCTCCTATGTTTAAAAGCTGTTGTGCTGCTGTGAAATTAAGAATCTCATTGTTCCATTTCGGCACATATGATAATATAACACTCGAGAGAGAGAGAGTATCTTTTAAAGGGCCTATCCCACTTGGGCGTCACTTGCGCATCACGCAGATGACGCACAAAGATTTTGTACATCCCAAAATCCTGGGGCGCCATGCGCGACCGCGCGCCACTGCCTACGTTGTGCGTCGTGACGCGTAAATGATGTCGCGTAAATGACGCGCAAATGACGCCCGAGTGGGACAGGACATTAACTCAGTGGGTCAGGTAACATCAGGGGGTGGAATGGGGAGGCGATGTTTCGGGTCGGAACCCTTCTTCAAGTGGCTGAAGGTTGAGAAGATGTAAGAAAACTCAAGCCACTTTCTTCTTGGCAAACGGCTAGTGGCAAGCGTACAGATGACTATCTCTGCAACTAACTAAGAGAAGGGACATTTTGTGAATAGCTGTTTAGTTTACTGTCACGTGTACTGAGGTACAGTGAAAAGCTTTAGTTATGTGCTATCCAGTCAGCGGAAAGACAATACATGATCACAATCAAGCCATTTACAATGTATAGATACATGATAAGGGAATAGCGTTTAGTGCAGGGTAAAGCCAGCAAAGTCCGGTCAAGGATAGTCCGAGGGTCACCAATGAGGTAGATAGTAGTTCAGCACTGCCCTCTCTAGTTGTGGTAGGATGATTCAGTTGCCTGATAACAGTTGAGAAGAAACTGTCCCTCAATCTGGAGGTGTGCGTTTTCATACCTTTTGCCTGATGGGGGTGGGGAGAAGAGGGAGTGGCCAGGGTACAACTCGTCATTGACAAGGCTGCTAAAGCAGTAGGAAGAAAACTAGAGAAAGAAAAGGGCATATTAAAGCAACAATCCATTTATAGTCCTTCCTCTGTAAGGATGTTTAAGGACAAATGTTAGTCACAAATCTTCTTCCCCAATCTAAAACTTCCACCCTGGTATGCAATGTCTGCCATTTATACTTTAGATAAAGCAAAACAGAACCTATACATTCAAATTCCAAGATTCATATCATTAAATGCTATAATTGGCAGGAACTAGTCACATAAGCTGCTAATAAAATAACCAAGCAGTAACTTACTAATTAATGGCTCAAAAATATGTTAAGTTAAGGACAAGTCATTGTCTGATGTTTGGAAAATGTCCTCCTTAACAACCACTCAAATGGTAAAAATGTTGATTTACATAAAACCGAGGCATTTTTCCTTCACTTTTATAATTTACAATTTCTGTGGAATCTAAAGTGTATTGAAAATATTCCAAAATATAATGTTCTGAGGAGAGGATCATGCAAAATATTCCCCTCGTCACAATTTAAACATTCAGACATTTCCCAATCCTTTTAGGGTTTCTTTCTTTAGTTTATTTAGTTTAGTTTAGAGACACAGCGCGGAAACAGGCCCTTCGGCCCACCGAGTCCGCGCCGACCAGCGATCCCCGCACATTAACGCTATCCTACATCAGGGACAATTTTTTACACATATACCAAGCCAATTAACCTACAAACCTGTACGTCTTTGGAGTGTGGGAGGAAACCATAGCAACCGGAGAAAACCCACGCCGGTCACGGGGAGAACGTACAAACTCCGTACAGACGGCACCCGTAGTTAGGATCGAACCCGAGTCTCTGGCGCTGTAAGTTCTGTAAGGCAGCAACTCTACCGCTGCGCCACTGTGCCGACCCACAAAAGTGTATTTCTGCTTTTTTTACCTCTGTAGTGTGCAAATAAATATCTCCTTCTGCCTAATCAAAGCAGACACTAAGTCCCAGTGCACCTTCCATGTAGTTAATTCCCAGTACATGCCAAATTATATACATTCAAGATAATTTTGGAGTTCATTTCTGTAAGAAAAAACATTATTCCGTCTCTACACTTTCTTTCCAAGACCACAGGAAATTACAGGGAATTGTGTACGCAACCCAGATCATCACAACCTCCCACCATTGACACCATCTACACTTCACGCTGCCTCGGCAAGGCCACCAGCATAGTCAAGGACAGTCTCACCCTGATCACTCCCTCTTCTCCCCTGTCCCATCAGGTGAGAGGTACTGAAATGTGAAAATGCACTCCTCCAGTTCAGGGACAGTACACTGTGGATGACTCGATTGTAATCATGTATAATCTTTTCACGGACCGATCAGCATGCAACAAAGGCTTTTCACTGTACCTTGGTATACGTGACAATAAACTAAACTAAACTAAACTAAACTAGACTAAACTAAACTAAAGTAAACCCGCAGCTGATCGATAGATGACATCGCACCAAGGTAACAATTCAGATCTGTCTATAACCAAACAGCTAAGTAAACAATGAAGATACTTCATGTGCCAGACACATTGTAAGTTATCAGTTCAAGCTTTATGGAGAATCACCACAATCTGTTACACTAAATCACATGGGAATAGATGGGGTGAATAATCAGAGTCTTTTACCCAGAGTAAGGGAATCAAGAATCAGAGGACATAGGTTTAAGGTGAAAGGGTAAGATTTAGTAGGAACCTGAGGGGCAACTTTTTCACACAAAGGGCAGCGGATATATGGAACAAGTTGCCAGAGGAGATAGACACAAATTGCTAGAGTAGCTCAGCGGGACAGACAGCTTCTTTGGAGAGAAGAAATGGGTGACCTTTTGGGTCACGACCCTTCTTCAGATCCTTCTTCTGCCAGAGGAGGTAGTTGAGACAGGTACTATAACAGGATTTAAAAGATGCTTGGGCAGGTACATGGATAGGAATGGTTTAGAAGGATATGGGTAATGGCAGGCAAATGGGACTAGCTTAGATGGGGCATCTTGGTCGATACGGGCAAGTTGGACCAAAGGGCCTGTTTTTCAGCCTCGTTGACCCTAAGTTGCAGTGCAGAATTATACAAAGAATCACACTAAAGATATTTTCTTGCATTATGGTTGTGTGACAGGGATTTGGTCAATGAGATTGTTGCACCCAACAGATCTTGCATCTATTAAATCTGCAGAAGATGTTGACCTTTGTGTCTAGATGCACACCCAGCAAGTGAAGCACTGTGTTGAACAAGGAAGCACAAATACCTACCCGTGATTTATTATCTTTTCTCAAATGGTCATGTCCACAACTTCCTATGCACGTGGAGAAAACATTTATACATCACCAACAATGTTAAGCATCTGTTATTTCCAAAAATAAACTTCATTCAGAATTTAAAATATATATACAAAACAAGAGCAGTGCAAGAAAACTCATCTAACATTCACTGCATTTATTCATTTACAGTCAAGAGCGTTTTGTTGTCATATGTTCCAGATAAAATAATGAAATTATTACCTGCAGCAGCATAACAGAATATGTGAACATAGTACACTGCAAACAATATAATAAAATAAACGAGGGAAAAAAGTTCAGTTTGTGTATACAGTATATTCATATGCACACGTGTACATACATACAGTGTTATATTCAGTGGTGTTCACAAACTATCCTTACAACAGGCACTCTTGACACTCATGTGGCCCCCTGAGGTGATATCCCCTGTTTGAGGGGTGTCTCCACCAAACCTTACCCCCCCCCCCCCCATGTTCAGCAAGGAATTCCAGAAGGAATCTAGACTGTAGTCCTCTTAAGAATCACCACTAGTGCATTCATTCTGGCTTTTTTCATGTGATACTTAGTGGCAGGATTTGTTAAAGAAATCAGTGCACCATCTTTAAAGACATACAGACCCAAGGCTAATTGGAGAACGAGAAAAGCAAAAACTCGGGCACCAGAATTCATTTCTGGAGGCGTGGAATTGAAAAGTAAAGAAATAGTGCTAAAACTATCTCAAAACTTGATTATAGTTGATTTGGGAGTGCTATGTACAAAACTGCTTACCATACTTAGAGGCATTGGAGAAGCTGCTTATAATATTATAATATTATAATATTATAAGCTGCTTATAATAATGTTTTATAACAATGAACTTAGAAATCTGAGGTTATATCAGTCAGGAAGTAATAAATATGTTGGGTTTCAGTATTATTGAACAGAGATGGGCGAGAAATGACCTGATAAAAGTTTCTTCAAATAAGCAAAAAAAATTAAAGATTCAAAATGAGAAAATGCCTCCACTCTGGTGGAGAGTTGAATTTAAAAGAACAAAATCACAAATCCTGGAATAGAAATGCGCAGGAAGGAACTGCAGATGCTGGTTTAAACTGAAGATTTCAAGAAGGGTCTCGACCCGAAATGTCACCTATTCCTTTCTGAGATGATGCCTGACCCGCTGAGTTGCTATGTCTACCAGGAACAGAAAGTGTTGCAATCACACGACTGGCAGTAGCATTTGGGGTGTTTGTGTTTGATTCCCTCCTCCATGGATGCTGCCTACTCTACCTCTCAACCCTGGCAAATATCCAAGACTGTGGTGCTGCTTTCTCCTCAGTGCCCTGGCATGAGATGATCCAGTCACCAGCACATCACTGTAGATTTACACAGTGTTCATGTTGGCAATGATATCAGGGTGTCCGGGTTATGGAGCGAAGGCAAGAGAATGGGGTTAGGAGGGAGAGATAGGTCATCCATGGTTGAATGGTGGAGTAGACTTGATGGGCCGAATGGCCTAATTCTGCTCCTATCACTTATGACCTTAGGATATTACCTACAAAGACCTTTAGATTTAAATGGCATTAAGTTGATTGAGATGTCTGAGTGTGCAAGAAACCATGTAAAAGCAACTATATAAAGTCAGAAGCATGGATTTGATATAGCACACAGCACAATGCCTTAAAAGGCAATAGTTGAAAAGGAAAGGCAGACAGTACAGTGCATTCAGAAAGTATTCAGACCCCTTCACTTTTTCCACATTTTGTTCCATTAGAGCCTTATTTTAAAATGGATTAAATTCATTTTTTTATCATCAATCTACACATAATACCCCAGAATGAAGAAGCGAAAACAGGTGTTTAGACATTTCTGCAGCATTGCAGGTCCCGAAGAGCACAGTGGCCTCCGTCATTTTTAAATGAAAGAACTTTGGAACCACCAGGACTCTTCATAGAGCTGGCCGCCCGGCCAAACTGAGCAATCGGGGGAGAAGGGCCTTGGTCAGGGAGGTGATGGTCTCTCAGAGCTCCGGAGTTCCTCTGTGGAGATGGGAGAACCTTCCAGAAGGACAACTATATCTGCAGCACTTCATCAATCAGGCCTTTATGGTAGAGTGGCCAGAAGGAAGCCACTCCTCAGAAGGAAGCCACTCCTCAGTAAAAGGCACATGACAGCCCGCTTGGAGTTTGCCAAAAGGCATGATGAGCAAGATTCTCTGGTCTGATGAAACCAAGATTGAACCCTTTGGCCTGAATGCCAAGCGTCACATCTGGAGGAAACCAGGCACCGCTCATCACCTGGCCAATACCATACCTACGGTGAAGCATGGTGCTGGCAGCATCATGCTGTGGGGATGTTTTTCAGCAGCGGGAATTGGGAGATCGAGGGCCTGTTTCCACGTTCTATGACTATGACTTAAGTTTCATGGCACAGAGATCTGTGCTGAACCTGAAAGGTAGAAAAGTATAGGAAGGAACTGCAGATGCTGGTTTACACCGAAGATCGACACAAAACCCTGGAGCAACTCAGCGGGTCAGGCAGCATCTCTGGAGAGAAGAAATGAGTGACGATTTGGGTCGAGGCCCTTCTTTGGACAAAGTGGGGCATATAGATAGTTTGCTGACAAATGCTGTTCTCAGCCCGTGCAGATTCCGAAAACAAATGGTAAAACAAAGCTCGAGGAATGTAAACGCTGCCCAGGGACCAAGAGGCTAATTAGTCCACATTATTTGCGTGTGAGTCAGGGTAATGGGATCACATGCAGATTACAGGGCCATGACAGGAAGTTTGACTGAAACACAGCTGGCAATAGAGTTGCTAATAGGAAGAAACTCAGCGGGCAAATTACACAATTAGCTGAGAAGCACAAGATGAAAGTCTTCTACAAAATGGTACATGCTCATCATTTAAACATACTGAGGCTGACTGACATATTTCTACTGCAGGCCTTGTAAGTGAATGGGGCTTCGGTGAACACAGTAATTTCACAGAAAACTATCACCAATTAAACACCTGGATCATGCCCATTGCAATTTCTAAAGAGCCCACACTGAATGTGTTTGAAGGAAGGTTTGTCAATTCATTTACCATCCAGGTGTGATTTTAATAAGATTTAATGCTGCCGCCTCTTCACTGCCATGCGCATACAAATTAGACACTGAACTCTGCAGGAAGTAGCCATTTCAGCAGAACTTATGTAGGTTTGATAGCCATATTACCGGTGATTCACCTGCCCACAATTGGCTCACATCCCTAGAGTCATAGAGTGATACAGTGTGGAAACAGGCCCTTTAGTCCAACTTGCCCACACCGGCCAACATGTGCCAGCTACACTAGCCCCACCTGTCCGCAATTGGTCCCTATGCCTCCAAACCTGTTCTATCCATGTACCTGTCTAACTGCTTCTTAAATGTTGGGACAGTCCCTGCCTCACCTACCTCCTCTGGTGGCTTGTTCCATACACCCACCACCCTATGTGTGAAAAAGTTATTCCTATTAAATCTTTCCCCCTCACCTTAAACCTATGTCCTCTAGTCCTTGATTCACCTACTCCGGGCAAGATACTCTGTGCATCTACCCGATCTATTCCTCTCATGATCTGATACACCTCTATACCTTTCAACCTCTAAACCTTTTCTATCCAGCTGATGTGTGTTTCCTTTTAATGTCATAAGAAGGTATGATTTTAATAATGAAATCGAGTTGTTTTGTGATGGTCCAATGCTGGTCATTCCTTCGTGCAGTAGTAGCTGGTGACTGTATTTACAGAGTGAATGTATTGATAGGAGTTTACTGCTGTTATCCTTGCATCATGCCATTTGATGATTGATCTGATGTTGCAGAATATTACAGGACAAGACACAAGAGTGCAGATGCTGGAATATTGAGCAAAACACAAAGTGCTGGAGGAACTCAGTCAGTCCGACAACATCTCTGGAGGACACGGTCAGCTAGTGTTTTAGGTCTGATTGCAGTATGAAGGAACAAAGCCTGGCTAGGTGGATAGACACGAAGTGCTGGAGTAACTCAGCAGGTCAGGTAGCATGTTCGGAGAAAAGGGATGGGTAACATTTTGGATCAGGACTCCTTCATATGGAAAGTAGAGGGTGGGGGCGGGGGGGATGGGGAGCTGGAAGCATGAAAAGACTAAGGTCAATCAGGGCCGGCCACAAATGACCTCAGGCAGGGTCGTGCCCTGTTAGACCCATTGCTGGCTGGGGATGGCGTGATCTCAAGAGGGACATAATGTGGTGAACTGTGGAAATGGTAAAAAGACGGGTGGAGGAAGGGTGGAGGTGGGAGTGGGGGGGTGGGGTGGGGGGGGGGGAGTGGAGGAGAGGAGAGGGAAGGGGAGGGATGCGAATGAAGGTATAAGTTGCTTCAAATTGGAGAATTCAATGTTCATACCATAGGGTTGTAAGCTTGCCAAGTGGAATATGAGGTAATTCAGTGCGATTTGGGTGAATCAACGTGTTTTTTCCAAATGGCTGATCAGACTAAGTAAGGAAAACTAAGTAAGGGGCATTGCTCTCTTTCGGAAATGTGGAAGCATTAAACAGAACGCACGTTAGACAAGCAACTGAGAATGATTTTCCAATTGCACCCTCTTTTATTTCAAGGACTTGCAGAATGTTCAGTTATTTGTAATGGAAACATATACGCCATCACATTGTTGAAGAGGAGAGAGAAAGAAGAGGAACAAATGGAAGAAGAAGAACCAGAAACAGAAAAGAAAAATATCACACAACTTGGAAACAGGCCATTCAGCCCAGCTCTTCCCTGCTGACTCAGATTTTATAGCTGAACTATTTCCTTTCACTTACATTTGGCATATATACCCCTCTAAATCTTTAGACTTTAGATTTTAGGGAATCAGCGTGGAACCAAGACCCTTCACCCCATCGAGTCCACGCCAACACGAGATCACCCCATCATGCTTACCCCCAGATTTAGAGACAGTTTCTTCCCAGCTTTTATCAGGCAACTGAACCATCCTCCCACCAAGTAGATGGTGGTCCTGACTTCATATCTACCTTATTGGAGACCTTCAAACTATTTTTAATTGGACATTATGGACTTTATCGTGCACTAAACATTTTACCCTTTCAATGGTATCTATATACTGTGCAAAGCTTGATTGTAATCAAGTCTTTTTGCTGACTCCATAGCACGTAACAAAAAAGCTGTTCACTGTACCTCGATACACATGGTAATAGTAGTAAGCTAACTAACAATTCGAGTAAATCCAAATAAACTGAACGAGGCCACATTTAGATGTTGATATTGATCAGTGTCATCTGGTTAGAACCCAATTTGCATTTCACAATCTTGTGTGTGAACAAGTCCACAAGACTTAAACGGCCAAACGCATGTATGGATAGAAACACACAATAGTTTGCTCTTATACAAACAGCTTAAAAGATACAGGAACAGAACAGAACATTGAATCACCAGGGAGAAGAATATTGAAAAATTTCATTAAATCTTCAAAACTACATGCCGGCCAAAAAAAAAAGATTTGATTATGAAATAACTCACATAAAAGACATGAAACCTTCATTTGGAGAAAGCAATGCTGTGCAAATTAAAAGGTCAGATTCTGCTCATGTTACAGTATATTTGCCTACGTCAGCTCCCACTTCTAATTCAAAATCTGCCATTTCCTGTATTGATATTTTTCACCTTCAGAGCTGTTATTTCCTGATGATTCACAAAATTGCTGGGGAAACTCAGCGGGTGCAGCAGCATCTATGGAGCGAAGGAAATAGGCGACGTTTCGGGCCGAAACCCTTCTTCAGACTGATGGGGGGTGGGGGGGGGGGAAGAAAGAAGGAAAAGGGGAGGAGGAGGAGGAGCCCGAGGGCGGGCGGATGGGAGGGTGGGAGGAGACAGCTAGAGGGTTAAGGAAGGGGAGGAGACAGCAAGGGCTAGCAAAATTGGGAGAATTCAATGTTAATGCCATAAGGACACAAGGTCCCCAGACGGAATATGAGGTGCTGTTCCTCCAATTTCCGCTGTTGCTCACTCTGGCAATGGAGGAGACCCAGGACAGAGAGGTCGGATTGGGAATGGGAGGGGAAGTTGAAGTGCTGAGCCACCGGGAGTTCAGGTAGGTTATTGCAGACTGAGCGGAGGTGTTCGGCGAAACGATCGCCCAACCTACGCTTGGTCTCACCGATGTAAATCAGCTGACATCTAGAGCAGCGGATGCAGTAGATGAGGTTGGAGGAGATACAGGTGAACCTTTGTCGCACCTGGAACGACTGCTTGGGACCTTGAATGGAGTCGAGGGGGGAGGTGAAGGGACAGGTGTTGCATTTCTTGCGGTTGCAACGGGAAGTGCCAGGGGAGGGGGTGGTGCGGGAGCGAAGGGAAGAATTGACGAGGGAGTTGCGGAGGGAGCGGTCTTTGCGGAAGGCAGACATGGGGGGAGATGGGAAGATGTGGCGAGTGGTGGGGTCACGTTGGAGGTGGCGGAAATGGCGGAGGATTATGTGTTGTATTTGCCGGCTGGTGGGGTGAAAGGTGAGGACCAGAGGGACTCTGCCCTTGTTGCGTGTGTGGGGATGGGGAGAGAGAGCAGTGTTACGGGGTATGGATGAGACCCTGGTGTGAGCCTCATCTATGGTGGCGGAGGGGAATCCCCGTTCCCTGAAGAACGAGGACATTTCCGATGCCCTGGTATGAAATGTCTCATCCTGGGAACAGATGCGGCATAGGCGGAGGAATTGGGAGTAGGGGATGGAGTCTTTACAGGGGGCAGGGTGGGAAGACGTGTGGTCCAGATAGCCATGGGAGTCAGTGGGTTTGTAATGTATGTCGGTCAGGAGTCTGTCCCCTGCGATGGAGATGGTGAGGTCAAGGAATGGTATAGAAGTGTCGGAGATCGTCCAGGTGTATTGGAGTGCCGGATGGAAGTTGGTGGTGAAGTGGATGAAGTCAGTCAGTTGTGTGTATGTGCAGGAGGTGGCACCAAAGCAGTCGTCAATGTTTGAACTAGAAAGGCTTTCCTCAACTGACGGCATTTCCTGTGGGATTATTCAATATTCACACACATATATATATATATATACATATAGCAACATGACAGCTACCATGAGTGGGAAAATTCAGAATTCTTGGGGCAAAAGCATTGCCCAGCTTTCACAGTTTGAAAAGTGCAAAGACCTTTCCAGCTGTCAGATCATATCCGTACAATTGTTGCCCCAACTCTTGTATCTCATATCCTTTGCTGCATTTCCATCTGTTTCATTAACGTGTCTGATCTTTTATTACCTGGTAGTCCTCTATTGCAACACTAACCAATTTTTAAATATAAATCACACATCATGTTGATACTTCAGTGGGGTGGCACTGTGGCGCAGCGAAAGAGTTGTTGCCTTACAGTGCCGGAGAAACTGGGTTCCATCCTGACTAGGGGTTCGTTCCCCCCGAGACCTGCATGGGTTTTCTCCGGGTGCTCCGGTTTCCTCCCACACTCCAAAGACGTACAGGTTTGTAGGTGAATTGGTAAAATTGTAAAATGTCCACGCGTAGTGTGTGTGGGATAGTGTTTGTGTGCAGGGATCGATGGTCGGCATGGACTCAGTTGGCCGAAGGGCCTGGTTCTGTGCTGTATCTCTAAACTAAACTGAACTAAACGGTAAGATTACAATTGCAGGTCCATCAAAGTTTTAGTTTTAATCCCCCTTAGAAAAGCATAGTTTCATATACATAAGGATAGACACATCTGAAAGACATGAACATCTTCAAAAACATGTAGTTACTTCAGTCTATGTACTTCATGCAACATATTAACAGATTGTTATGTTAAACTTATATATCTGGATTCAACCAGAGTGCCTGTACTGTGGCATACGTCACATGTTAACATGGTTTAAACTGGTGACACTCCATCCTCCGATGTCAGTATGGTATTTATTAACACCAACCAGCACGTCTTTGAAATGTGGGAGGAAACTTCATCTTCTTCTTCTTGCGTATGGCGTGCACAGCCTAAAGTTGTAGGACAACTTGTTCTATTTGATCTTATTTGATTGTGCACATCGGGTTGATTGCATTCGTCGAAATAGGGCGGACCATGTGAAGGTTGCAATCTTCCACCCCGGGAGGAAACTGAATACCCAGGTCAAAGGGAGAACATTCAAACTCCACACGGACAGCCACGGAGGTCAGGATGGTAGCTGGGCTATGGGAACTATCTTCTGCATCATTATGCTGCCCTGAAGCCTCGAATGATGCAACACAAACAGAAACCGTCCCTTCCTCTCTAAATGAAGACAATCAAAGGAAGGGTCTCGACCTGACACGTCAATTGTCCATTACCCTCCGCGGATGCTGCATAACCCGTTGAGTTCCTCCAACAGTTTATTTTTTTGTTGAAGATTGATGTTGGTTTATTTTAAATATTAAAACCCCACTAAATTCCTCTAGCTCTTTATTCATAGTTAAGAGTCCTGACGGAGTACCAGGGCGGGTTCTGAAGCACTGCGCAGGGGAGCTGACTGCGGTGCTCATGGACCTGTTTAACACATCCCTGCTGCAGGCCTCCGTCCCCACATGCCTCAAGACAGCCACAATCATCCCTGTGCCAAAACAATCAGCCATCAGGTCCCTCAATGACTATCGGCCAGTGGCGCTGACACCGGTGGTGATGAAGTGCTTCGAACGTCTGGTACTGGGACAATTGAAGAACAGCATCCCCCCCTCCTTAGACCACCACCAATTTGCCTATAGGGCAAACAGGTCGACGGAGGACGCAGTGTCACTGGCCCTCCACTCCACCCTGACACACCTTGACCAGCGGGACAGTTATGTGCGGATGCTATTCATAGATTATAGCTCCGCCTTTAACACCATCCACCCCCATAAACTAGTCACTAAGCTGGACCACCTGGGCCTCAACACACACCTGAGCAGCTGGGTCCTGGACTTTCTCACCGGCCGACCACAGACTGTGCGCATGGGGAGGCAGGTCTCCTCCAGCATCACCTTGAACATCGGTGCACCACAGGGCTGTGTGTTGAGCCCCTTCCTTTTCTCCCTCTACACTCTCGACTGCAAACCCACCCACGAGGCCAACACCATATTTAAGTTTGCAGATGACACCATCGTGGTAGGCAGGATCACGAGTAACAACGAGGCCGCCTACAGGACAGAGGTAGAGAACCTGGTGAGCTGGAGCCGTGAGAACAACCTGATCCTCAACGCAAAAAAAACAAAGGAGATGATCCTGGACTTCAGGAGGAGACCGAAGACCTTCGTCCATCAGCCCATCACCATTAACGGCGAGACAGTGGAGGCTGTGCAGAACATCAGGTACCTCGGGGTCAACATCAGCCACGACCTGACCTGGACCGTCAACACCACGGCGACGGCCAAGAAAGGACTTCAAAGGCTTCACTTCCTGAGGTGCTTGAAGAGGGCACGTCTCCCACAACAGCTGCTGGTGAGCTTCTACAGGTCAGCCATCGAGTCAGTTCTCACATACTGCATCACAGTATGGTACTCTGGCTGTACCGCAGAGAACAGGAAAGCTCTCCAACGCGTCATCAAGACTGCTGAGAGGATCACTGGCACCCAGCTCCCCAGTCTGGAGGACATCTACCGGACCCGCTGCATCCGGAGGGTCAAGGGCATCATTAGAGACAGCACACACCCTGGACACTGTCTCTTCACCCTCCTGCCCTCAGGAAGACGATACAGGACACTGAGCGCCCGCACGACAAGACTGAAAAACAGCTTCTACCATAGAGCTGTGACACTACTGAACTCTATCCCCCTCCCACATTGATCCCCCCCCTCTCTCTCACACACCCGCCAATACTCCTGTATGTTTATGGTTATAGTTAAATTTTTTAATAGTTCTTTTTTTAAATTGTATTTTTTATACTTATATTCCTGTGCAGCTGGAGGACTGCTCCAACAGAATTTCGTTGTCTTGTACAATGACAATAAAGATTATCTAATTGAGTCAAAGAGACACACAGCATGCATACAGGCCCTTCAGCCCAACTCTTCCATGCCAGCCAAAATGCCCCATAGAGTTTTGTGTGAAGAAGGGTTTCGGCCCGAAACGTCGCCTATTTCCTTCGCTCCATAGATGCTGCTGCACCCGCTGAGTTTCCCCAGCAATTGTGTGTACCTGCCCCATAGAGTTGTTTATTATTATTAGGATGATGAAGATGATGATGATTAATAATAATAATATTATTATTATTGTTGTCATTATTGTTACACATACCAAGATATAGTGGAAAGCTATCCTGTCAGAGAAAAAAAAATATGCATGAATGCAATCATGCCATTCTGAGTGCACAGATAGAGGATAAAGTGTACAACATTCAGTGCATGAGATAAAAGCTTGTCCCATTTGCCTGCATTTGGCCCACATCCCTCTGAATTTTTTCTATACACTTACTTCTCCAAGTGTCTTTTAAATGTTGTTATTGTACCTGCCTCGATAACCTCCTCTGTCAGCTCGTTCCATATACCCACCACTTCCAAGGAGTTCCCAGCACTGAATGGTATTTGAAGGTTAACAAATAATATTCTGTGACAAAATCTATTTGCACAGTTAACAAGTGCGTTTGGAAAATTGATAAGGAGTGATGTAAAATGGCAATGTTCTTTGCAACAGGTATTCCCTGTGATGCTGCTGCTCCATGAAATACATCCCAACGCTTTGTGTTCAGGATTCCTTCTGACCAAATGGCCACTCAATTGACCTAATATCTAATTTAAGATTGCTTCTCGTTGGATAATCTTCAGATAAACAGAAAATACAATAATAACAAAATCACACCCGTAAAATTCCCAAATCTCTAATGGCTGATGTAGGTTTTAGGCTCCTATAAAGCCCCATGAGCAATATCTTCCTGGTTATTACAAAAGCCTGAGCCACTCGAGCAGAACGACATTTCAGTTCAGTTCAGTTTAGTTTATTGTCACAAGTACCGAGGTAAAGTGCAAAGCTTTTGTTGCATGCTAACCAGTCAACGGAAAGACTATACATTGATTGCAACCGAGCCATCCACAGTGTACAGATACATGATGAAGTGAATAATCTACAGTGCAAGATAGAGTCTAGCGAAGTCCGATTAAAGTGGGTCTCCAATGAGGGAGATAGTCGCTCAGGACCGCTTTCTAGTTGTTGATAGGATGGTTCAGTTGCCTGATAATCGCTGGGAAGAAACTGTAGTTGGACACAAAATGCTGGAGTAACTCAGCGGGTTAGGCAGCATTTCTGGAGAAAAGGAATGGGTGATGTTTCGGGTTGAGACCCTGGTTCAGAGTCAGGGGAAATGGGAACGAAAGATATAGGGGGTGATTATAGAGAAGTATAGAATAAATGAATGAATGAAAGAAGTGCAAAAAAGTAACGATGATCAAGGAAATGGTTCATAGTTGGCTGTGGGCTAGGTCCCTGAATCAGGTTTGCGTTTTCACACTTCTCTACCGCTTGCCTGATGGGTTAGAGGGCAGAAGAGGGAGTGACCGGGGTGAGACTCGGCCTTGATTATGCTGGTGGCCTTGCCAAGTTCAGCCTTCGCCCGATTAAAGTTATTCAACGCATATTCATTAGCACCCAAATTACCACAGAAAGTGAGCATCTCCAATTGTTCTCTGTTAACAAAGGAATGTAAAGCAAGAAATTAAAATCGCTATTGAATGAATTCATCGTTAAAACATGGAAAGTGCCACGCAGATTTGAGTAAACAGTTTATTGTGATCGCAACCACTCATCTTAGCCACGATAACTTCTACAGAGTGTGAGTGGAGCAGACTTTAACAGTGTTGGTTCTCCCAGAGACTTTTGTCAAGCTGTTGTGAAGAAAAGCTGGAGAAATTCCAAAACGAAACAATGTCAATTGATGATTGGAAAACCTTGCATATTTAATCGAGGCTTATCTCATCTTCCATCCCCATTTCCATGACCTCGGTGACTGATATATTTGCTTATTCACTGCATTCCAATGTTCAATATTAATACAGGGATTTAAAAATCCAAAGGTATTTGGCAGAATTGCTTCTTTTGATTTGAGCTTTGTGGCTTTTGTTTCATATTTTTTGTTTTTGTTTTTGTTTTTCTTACGATAGCGACACGTGGGAAATCATTGCCTTTCGCAGACCTTGCAAGTGGACCAGTTGCTGGAGGCTGGCGTTTCCAAGGACATTGAAAGGCCTTACTTAACTCTTTGTCAAACTGTGTCGTCGGCTGATTGTGCGGCAATAATTCTGCACTGTGATTGCCGCTGTGGAGAAGTCAGGATTTCAGAACTAATTGCAAATGGAGGGGGGCAGTTTGAAAAAAAACTCATGCTGCAGTCTTCACATCTGCTTGGTTTCAAGACAGGCTCCACAGCGATTAAAGTCATTGCAAATCATGTCCTTATGTCTAACCGCCAAGCTGCCTCCCGCAGAACTGCCACAGCCACAGAATCTACCGCAGCCAACTCTTTCCCACTTTCAGACGTCTCTCAGTGGTGGAATGGAAGGAACACTCTCAGTCTGAGGAAGGGTCCCGAAACGTCGCCTATTCCTTTTCTCCAGAGATGCTGCCTGACCCGCTGAGTTACTCCAGCTTTTTGTGTCTATCTTCAGTTTAAAGCAGCATCTGCAGTTCCTTCCTACACCTAAAAAAGGCTGATAGATTCTGGCCAGTGTATCAATATGCTCGACAAACATGCACTGAAGGAACTGCTCACTGAGGTTGCACTGGGTGAGACCAGATTCGGGAGCCTTAAGTCCACTGCAGCCTCCACAGTTGTAAGGGGTAACTCTGAGAATAGTACATTAAATTAAAAAATATATATGTTTTTTAAGTGCTGTGCATTTAGTGATTTAATTTATTGAGATCATTTAATTATTTATTTCACTTTCAAATTTTCCAAAGACCAAAAGACAAAGGAGCAGAATGAAGCCATTAGGTCAATCGATTCTCCTCCACCATGCGATCGTGACTGATGGACTGTTCCCTTGCAACCTCATTCTCCTGCCTTCTTCCCTTAACCTTTGACCTCCAGTGCTTCTAAATGTCAGGGGTATTCAGCAGCATTTTAAAAGTATTTTTGCACTATTGTTTGTTTGCTTTTATCTGTATCGGTGTGTGTGTGTGTATATGTCTGTGTGTGTGTGTGTGTGTGTATATATATGTATATATCTGTGTGTGTGTGTGTATATATATATATGTATATGTGTGTGTGTGTGTGTGTGTGTGTGTGTGTGTGTGTGTGTATATATATATGTATATGTCTGTGTGTGTGTGTGTGTATAAATATGTATATGTGTGTGTATATATATATATATATGTATATATCTGTGTGTGTGTGTGTATATATATGTATATGTCTGTGTGTGTGTATATATATATATGTATATGTCTGTGTGTGTATATATATATATGTATATGTCTGTGTGTGTATATATATATATGTATATGTCTGTGTGTGTGTGTGTGTGTGTATACATATATACAGTATGTATATGTCTGTGTGTGTGTGTGTGTATATATATATATGTATATGTCTGTGTGTGTATATATATATATGTATATGTCTGTGTGTGTGTGTATGTATTCATATATATGAATATATTTATATATATATACACACACTGAATTTTTTTCCCCTTTATTAAATCGTTTAGTGAGTGCTATGTTTACATATTCTGTTGTGCTGCTGCAAGTAGTGGGCCTGTCCCACTTAGGCGATTTTTCAACATTTCCTGAAAAATTGGCAACTGGAACGGCAACTGTCAGAGTGGAACACACACACATACACACACACATCGCTTCTTTCACCAGCCCGTTATGAAGGCAAGGGACAGGGCAAGGGGGGGGGGGGGGGGAAACGCTTCTTAGTGTAATTCAAACGGTGCAAAGCCAATGTGATGCAGACACTCACCGCGATGAACAGGAAGGTTGGCGCTGTAATTAAGACGGTGAAAGCACAGTGTACGAGAAAGGTCACGTAAGTCCTTTAAAAGAGGGGGTGGAGAGGGGGGAGAAGGAGGGCGAAGGAATGGAGACAATTTTTAAGAAGCCAGAGATACACGGCTGTGAAGCTCGGCAGACATTAACATTGGTTATCCTTGGTTCTGAAAACTACTGCTTACGTTTCTTTTCCAAATAAGCCAATGAAATTGGTCAGCACCGGTTAGAACCGACGGGAACCTACGACAACCTTTGACCTCCTGGCGACCCACCTACGGCATGAGAATTCTCGCTACTCTCCATGGCGGCTTCATTCTGGTCACCGCTAATTTTTCAACCATAATGAGGCCGCGATTAGTTCCCAGAATACGGGAACTCCTCACGACCATGAAGGCGACTTCCCGGCAACCACCCGCGAACATGTGGTGACTACAGAGTCTCCTGCAGTCGCCTAAAAAGTCGCCTAAGTGGGACAGGCCCATAAGAATGTCATTGTTCTATCTGGGACATATAACAACAAAACACTCTTGACTTGACTCTGAAAAACAGCAGGACTGGGGTAACAGCTTGGTCACAGGCAATGAGATCCATTCTTCAATATCTAAGAAATTGACCCTGGGACATTCATTGGGCAGCAGCGGATTGACCCTGGGACATTCATTGGGCAGCAGCCCACCATAGTCCCACCAATCCAGAATAATAATCTATTCAACCAGTAACTTCTTCAGGGAAAAGTAGTTACATCCCCGAGAAAAATAAAAATCAAAGGTGTAAAGGAGTTAAGTCTGACACACTGTAACTTTACTGAGTCTTTAATAAAGGCACATGTCAAACACGTCCCAGTACTGACTGCATCTAGTCTTCAGGCGTACTGGAACCAAGGGTGCAGCAAGGGGAAGATATCACAGTTATACTGAGATGACTGGGCGTGGTTAGTGGTATTGAGGTAGCTACATTATAGGTTGCATGCATAAACCATCTACATCCTTTCCCTTAGAAATCTAAAATTGAAGTTATAACAGTGGCAGTGTGACTATACAACACATGCAAATTTAAACAAAATCACCGTAGCGGACAGGAGGCTTGACAACCCGACCCGAGCGTGTGCGTATAGCACCATCACCCTCCCCACCAGATAGAAGAGGAGGTGGAACAGTAGCAGCCGGGAAGGAGAAAGTCGGCGGAGACCCAACTGGGAATGCGGGAGGTGACCCAGCCGGCACGGGTGATCCAGGAGGAGGAGACGGGGGAGAAGGAGGAGAAGGAGAACGAGCAGGGGAGGAGATCATCTACCCGAAACCAGGAAGCGCAGAGGGAGGAGAACGCGGCAAGCGAACTGACCGGGGCATGCAGGGAGCTGTGGGGTAATTAGTAATGACAGCCTCGAAACGCAATGGAGGAGCGTAGGGATCCGCAGGAGGAGGCAGAGGCTCGTTAACGGCCAACAGGTGCTGGCGGCTCCGGCGGTAGACAGTTCCATCAAAGTCCACCAGGTAAGATCTCGGGGAAGTGTCCACACCAACAACGGTTGCGAGTCGGGAGAATCCGGTGGCAGTGTGCATGCGGACGACCTGGCCAGGCAGTAGTGTTGAGAGCGGGCGGCAGGACTTGTCGTGAGAGCGGCGCTGTACCTCATGCTTGTGAGCAATCCGTTGCTGAACGGCGGCAGGCTGGAGGACCTTGGGCACCAGGGATTGTTGGGCGATCGGCATCGGTGGGCGAAGCATGCGGGACATCAGACGCTGGGCAGGGGATCGCATGGTAGGGTCCCCTGAGATGTTGCGAAGGTTTAGTAGGCCCAGGTAGAAGTCACCATTGGAGAGACGAGACTGCTCGAGCAAATTCTTGGCACTGCGGACAGCTCGCTCGGCCAGGCCGTTGCTCTGCGGGTATTCGGGGCTGCTGGTATAGTGAGTGAAGTTCCACTTCACAGCGAAAGCCTGGAATTCTGCACTGGCGAACTGACGGCCGTTGTCGGTCTGCAAGCGGACCGGGGACCTAAAGGTAGCAAAGTGTCTGCGCAGCTTACTGATAACCATTTCAGAGGTGATAGCAGGGAGAAGGTCCACTTCGAACCAGTTGGAGTATGAATCAACCAACACCAGGTAGTGCTTGCCTCGCCATTCGAATATGTCAGCAGCCAGCGAGGTCCAGGGCATGGCAGGCGCAGGCTGCTGCAGAAGTGGCTGGCGCTGCTGATGTGGGGCAAGAGTGTTACAATCAGGACAGGAGGCTACTCGGGCTTTAATGTACTTGGCCATGCCGGGCCAATAGTATTGTTCTTGGGCTTGTGAGATGATGGCATCGGCTCCGGGATGCCCCATGTGGGCAGCGTTGTAGTACAAGTCGTACAGGGAGGCAGGGACGACCACCTTGTGACCCTTGATGATGATGCACAAGCTCGTCGCGGACCAGAAAGAAAGGGTGGGCGCCCGCAGGCAGTGAGGTGCGTCTGCTGGGCCACCCCCGCTGGATGACAGCTGCGAGCTGTTGCAGGTCGGGGTCGTTGGCGGTGTGCTCAACTAGGCACTGCAGCTGCTTAGAGGGAACAAAGTTGACATTTAGTACCTGCAGATCCTCCTGCTCGTAGGGATGTCTGTCGCAGGAGGACGGGGGGCCCGGGACAGCGCGTCGGCCACATGCATCTCAGTGCTCCTCTTGTACACGATCAGAAAGTCGAACCGCTGGAGCTGTAACATCATGCGCTGGAGTCTAGCTGGAGCGATGTGGATAGGCTTATTGAGGATGGTCACCAAGGGTTGATGATCCGTCTCGACGGTGAACCTGGTACCGAAAAGGAAGTCCTTGAACTTGGAGCAGGCGAATACAACCGCAAGAAGCTCCTTCTCTATTTGTGCATAGCGCTGCTCAGTGTCCGTCATGGTACGCGAGGCATAGGAAATGGGCTGCAGCGAGCCATCATCATAGAGCTGCAGGCAGGCAGCACCTAGTCTGAAACGGGAAGCATCACACGTTACTACAATTGGACGTTGCAGATCGAAAAACTTGAGAGTCGGCGTGCTGATCAGCTTCGTTTTGAAAAGGTCGAAAGCCTGCTGGTGTTGGGGAAACCAGGACCAGGCAATATCTTTTTTCGTCAGTTGCCTCAGGGGTGCGCTCAACTCGCTGAGGTCGGGGATATACTTCCCCAAATAGTTGACCATGCCCAGGAAACGCTGCAGGCTGGTCACGTCGGTCGGGGCAGGCAGCTCGGAGATAGCGTTGGTCTTCTGCGGATCAGGTTTCAGCCCGTGGGCCGTGAAGATGTGGCCAACATAGGGTACTTCAGCTACACGGAACCTGCACTTTGACGGGTTAAGTTTTAAGTTGATCTGGCGAGCGCGGTCTAGAATCCGTCGGAGATTGTGGTCGTGCTCAGCAGCATCTTTCCCATAAACCATGATGTCATCCACGATAATGGCACACGGCAGGCCGGCAAACAATTGCTCCATGGAGCGTTGAAACACTTCGCTAGCAGAGTTGATGCCGAATGGCATCCGCAAAAATTTGAATCTTCCGAAGGGGGTGCCAAAAGTGGTTAAGTCTGAGGAGTGTTTGTCTAGAGGTATTTGCCAGAATGAGCTCCTGGCATCAAGGACAGAGGACACCGTGGCCTGACCGACCTGGGCAGCAACATCTTCTACAGTCCTCATAGGGTAGTGGGGATGTTTTATTGCCAGATTTAAGTCTTTGGGGTTGATGCACACCCGTATCTCGTTCTTACCCTTCTTCATGGTGGCGACCATGGTGGAGACCCACTCGGTGGGATCGCTGACGGCTTCCAGCACTCCCATGTCAACCATGTTTTTCAGCATGGCTTCAACCTTGCCCTTCATGGCAAACGACACCCTGTGTGGGGCACGGATCACAGGCACTACCGAGGGGTCAGTTGCGATCTTGTATACAAGGTGCAGTTTACCCAGTTCATCATCGAATAGGTCAGGGTACTCGGAGAGTGGATTCAGCATCACCCGCACTTCGTGGACAGTACGGTCAAAGGACACCAGCCCGAGATCCTGACATGCCTGATTGCTCAACAGAGTCACACAGGCACAGTCAAGAATGAAAAACGACAGGTCACGCGAAGATTTCTTCAGCACACAGTGGAAGGTGGCCCCCCCCACAGGTTTTAGCTCCTCTCCCCCATAAGCACGCAATATGGAGCGATCAGCAGTTAACAGCTCATTATTCCTTATCTTCCTGAACAGGGATGTTGACATAACATTCACCTTCGCCCCCGTGTCCAGCTTAGCAGTGAAGGATTTATTGTTGACAGTGACAAGCACAGAAGGATCGGGGAGGCGAGAATGATTATGAAGGAGAGAATAAACACTGGCATCTCCCATGGAAATACTGGGCTCAGAGTCGAGGGCAGTGTCGACAGAAGACTGGGAACCAAATTCGTTATCAACTTGTTGAAGGTTGTTTAAAACTTGTCTGGGAGCTGGAGGAACATTCCCACGGGAGCGACAGGCAGCTGAGAAATGGTTCATCTTCTTACAGAAATTACAAGCTTTACCAAATGCTGGGCACTGCGACTGCATAGAGTGGACATAATTGCAGTTGGGGCACTTCTTGACAAGCGGGACCCGAGCGGCATAAGTCAGCCGCGGTGCAGGGTGAATGTTGTCTTGCTTGCGACGGGGCATAGCAACACCAGTCAGATTAATAGCCCGATTGTCAGATCACCTCTGCCCATGTAGCGGGGCAACCACCTCAGCAATACGGCATGCATGCATAGCCTCAGTCAGGGTGAGATCCGGTCTTCGCAGCAGCTCCGCTCGTAGCTTCTGATCTAGCATGCCGGTGACCAAAATATCTCTGGTGAGCTGATCACGCATGTTCTCGAAACGGCACCACTGAGCAAGGTAGCGCAGGTCAGCGATAAAACATTCAACAGGTTCATCAGGCTGCTGTTTCCTTGTAAAGAATCTAGCCCGCTCCAATATACGGTTGGAGGGCAAGTCACAAATCTCCGCAAACTTGCATAAGAGACATACCGGGTCGTTGGCAGATTCCGCCGGCTCGACGACCTGGTCGTTGTCATCCAGGACCGCTGGATTGTAAGTGAAAGCCTGAGCTCGTTTCATAGCATCAGGACCGGCAAGGTTCAACAGGAGCGAGGCTTTGACCGCATCAGGGTCATTTTGGTGCACGATGTTGATGAAGTGGTTGTAGTCCATCACGAAAATAGCCCAGCGTTCCGCAATGTCAGCGTCAAAGACAAGGGGAGAGGGCTTACGGCACGAGAATGCCATGGTAAATAGGGAATTAAACACTAGTAAAACTGGGAGCAAACAAAACCCGATAAACAGGAGGCGCGCGTTTAACTTACTGACACCATGTAAAGGAGTTAAGTCTGACACACTGTAACTTTACTGAGTCTTTAATAAAGGCACATGTCAAACACGTCCCAGTACTGACTGCATCTAGTCTTCAGGCGTACTGGAACCAAGGGAGGAGCAAGGGGAAGATATCACAGTTATACTGATATGGCTGGGCGTGGTTAGTGGTATTGAGGTAGCTACATTATAGGTTGCATGCATAAACCATCTACAAAAGGCAAAGTCATGTTGCAGTTATATAAGACCTTTAGTTTAGTTTAGTTTAGAGATACAGCATGGAAACAGGCCCTTTGGCCCACCGAGTCCGCGCCGACCAGCAATCCCTGCACACTAACACTATCTTACAAACACTGGGGACAATTTACAATTATACCAAGTCAATTAACCTACAAACCTGTATGTCTTTGGAGTGTGGGAGGAAACCGGTGCATCTGGGTAAAACCCGCGCAGGTCACGGGGAACACACAATCTCCGTACAGACAGCACCCGTAATCAGGATCGAACCCGGGTCTCTAGCGCTGTAAGGCAGCAACTCTCTACCGCTGTGGCACCGTTGGTGAGGCCGAATTTAGAGTATTGTGATCAGTTCTGGGCACCACGTTATAGGACAGGTGTTGTCAAGGTGGAAAGGGTACAGAGAAGATTTATGAGGATGGTGCCAGGACTGGAGCCCCTGAGCCACAGGGAGAGGTTGAGCAGGCTGCGACGCTTTTCCTAGGAGCGCAGGTGGATGAGGGGTAATCTAAGAGATGTGTACAAAATCATGAGAGGAATAGATCTGGTAGACGCTGCAGCCGGGGCTCTGGAACTCCAGCCTGGCCGGAGCCGGCAGATCCCTTCCCAAAGCCGACTTCCATCGCCGACTCTGCTGCCAGTGCCCGGCGGCCTAGGCGGGCCTTTCCGGTACCGTTGGACTCCTTGGAGGCTGTGACCTCTGCTGGTCTGGATAAACAGAAAATCCATAAAAGCTTTGGAACCAAGGGTGCCATCCAGAAAATTGGTGGTGGGCCTATATATAAGAAACTACCTTAGAACTCGATAGGTGTTAATAGATCATCATAATCAATTCAGAATCAATTATTTTCAGACACCAAACAATTTTCAATTTACATGGATGCTCCACTGCAGCAAATAATCATTACAAATTTTAAATGTATTGAGTCAGGGTAAAACTCACCATTTTTGGCAGCATGGTCATATTATAGCAACTTATTCAGAAGCCAAAAGAGATTCATGTTCTCCTTAATGCTGAATTATTTAAGTTATGATGATGTCTATTAGCGTGTACTGTAACACCTGCCGAGCTGTAAGACACATGCGGATAAGTAATTAGTGCTGCTTAAATATCTCATGCATAAAAACATCAGCAATCTGAGCAGTTCATTGAAGAGACCAAAAATGTCAATGCGGTTTGAGATACCAGCACTGCCTATAAAAGTAGATAAAATAACCCCAAACCTTTTGCATGTTCAAACAGGTATTAGTCATTCCTATTCCCTGTCACACTTTGTCCTGCCTCTCCTCATTCCCAGCGTTTCCCCCCTACAATCAGTCTGAAGAAGGGTCCCGATCCGAAATGTCGTCTAACCATGTTCTCCAGAGATGCTGCCTGACTCCAGCACTTTGTGTCCTTTTGGTATATCTGGCATCAATATCACTTAATTATTTAAACTTTCGTGGGATAAAATGGCACCAACAACAAGAGTTGTTGAGAGAAGGCACATATCATCATAAAGAAAATCATTGATAAAAATGTTAAAAAGAATGTGTGAAAAAGTCTTCAAGAAAGAGTGAAAAGGAAAAGACAAATGAAATCCAGATGGAATGTAAAGAAGCAGAAAATGATAACATTGAGTGCGGCACGGTGGTGCAGCTGTGGAGTTGCGGCCTTACAGCGCCAGAGTTTCAGGTTCGATCCTGACTATGGGTGCATTCTGTACGAGGTTTGTACGTTCTCTCTGTGACCGCATGGGTTTTCTCCGGGTGCTCCGGTTTCCTCCCACACTCCAAAGATGCACAGGTTTGTAGGTTAATTGGCTTCTGGACATTGTAGGATAGTGCTAGTGTACAGGGTGATCGCTGGTCGGCGCGGACTCAAAGGGGCGAAAGCCTCTTTCCACGCTGTATCGCTAAAGTCTAATGCAAGTAACGTCTAAAGATATAACCATATAACCATATAACAATTACAGCACGGAAACAGGCCATCTCGACCCTTCTAGTCCGTGCCGAACACGTATTCTCCCCTAGTCCCATATACCTGCGCTCAGACCATAACCCTCCATTCCTTTCCCGTCCATATAACTATCCAATTTATTTTTAAATGATAAAAACGAACCTGCCTCCACCACCTTCACTGGAAGCTCATTCCACACAGCCACCACTCTCTAAAGATATAACCATATAACCATATAACAATTACAGCACGGAAACAGGCCAACGTCTAAAGATATAACCATATAACCATATAACAATTACAGCACGGAAACAGGCCATCTCGACCCTTCTAGTCCGTGCCGAACACGTATTCTCCCCTAGTCCCATATACCTGCGCTCAGACCATAACCCTCCATTCCTTTCCCGTCCATATAACTATCCAATTTATTTTTAAATGATAAAAACGAACCTGCCTCCACCACCTTCACTGGAAGCTCATTCCACACAGCCACCACTCTCTAATAAAGATATTAGCATCTTTAATTGGACATCTCCAGAGAAACGAGTAGAAACTAACTTCATTGATTTGAACGTTGCACAATTGGGAAGCGACCTGCAACAACAGATAAATTACACAAATACAATTTTATTTGGGCAGGTTATTCCTCATTTTTTCCCTTGGGCACTTACACAAGCCCATTCTTCACTCTTTAAAACGAGTAGCTGCGCAAGTAAGCCTTCATGGTAATTAAGAGAGTGGGGGGAAAATGACTCGAGGTTTCATGATGAGTATCACCGTCCTCCATACAGGAAATACTTGCAATCATTGGCACTCCCAGTAAGCAGCAGGCCAGGACACTCAGGTTCGATCCTGACTTCAGGTGCTGCCTGTATGGAGTTAGTACGCTCTTCCAGTGACCACGTGGGTTTTACCCAGGTGCTCCGGTTTCCTCCCACACCACAAAGACGTGCAGGTTTGTGGATTTTATTAGGCTTCAGTAAAATGCTGGTGTACGGGGATTGCTGGTCGGCATGGTCTCGGTGGGACGCAGGGCCCGCTTCTGCGCTGTTTCTCTAAACTAAACTAAACTAAACTAAAAACCCAATTAACCGACAAACCTGCACGTCTTTGGGATGTGGGAGGTAACCGGAGCACCCGGAGGAAACCCACGCGGCCACAGGGGGAACGTACAAACTCTGTACAGACAGCACCCGTAGCCAAGTTGGAGCCCAACAGATCTCAGGCGCTGCAAGGCAGCAACTCCACCGCTGTGCCACTGTTATTTGCAGTCTACCTGCCTTTTGCAATCACTGTTTTCCCACCCGACCCATTCATAACGCCCAGGTGATACGACCATGACAACGATTATGCTGCCGCTAGTGTACCTGCACACTTGTTTGTTTGTCCCACAATATCATGTTTTGAGTGCAACTGTTTCACATTAAGTATCACTTTCACACACGTAACAAGTTTATACATCCCCTCAGTATTTCGTCGGAATTCTCTCGTTTACCAGCACACACGACACAATATTTGAGAACCACAATCTAAAAAGACTTGACTTGCACATTTCTACTGCTGCCTTTTGTCTGTCCTCATATCAGTTCTCTCATTCTTAATCACACATTCCATGTTCGTAACTGCCTAAAAATCTGTGAAAACACAAGATTAGAGTGTTGTTGATACAGGGAGCTGCAGGTGCTGGTTTACAAAAAAAAAGACACAAAGTGCTGGAGTCATTCAGCAGGTGAGGCAGCATCTCAGGAGAATATGGATAGATGAGAATTTGGGTTAGGACCCTTCTTCAGACCTCCTTAAAATGTTGCGTTTAGTTTTTTACCATGTCTTTTTAAGAGCCCGTGTCTGTAGGACATTTACCAATGTTTCACACATCTCTGAGCCTACAGCAAGCAACAGTATCGCTCTCCCCTCTCCACATGTGGCTACACTGCTCGGTTCCATATCCTGAGGCACTGATGATCATTTTCAGCCTCAGGGCATGACACATATAACCAAAGAGCTAAACACTAAACGCTGCAGTCTGAAGACCTGAAACATTACCTGACCATCCCCTCCACAGATGATGCCTGACCCGCTGAGTTAATCCAGCACTTTGTGCTTTCCTCAGGATTCTAGCTCCTGCAGTTCCTTGTATTTCCAGAAACAAAGAGCTGGTAATTCATACAGGAGAGAGAGTGAGAGAGTTAATGGGCCAGATCATCCAGCACGTGTACAGGCAGTGAAACATGTTCACCGAACGAGGTTTGTTTCTAATCAGAAGCTGGGTGGGTTGATGGAATCCGTCAGCACTCACCAAATCATCGACCTGCTAACCACACGCACACTGACAAGTGTCTTTCCTCAACGAACTGCCAAGGTAGAGGCCAATTCACTGGATGAATTTAACAGAGTGATTAGGGGCTAGCAGAATCAAGGGATATGGGGAGAAGGCAGGCACGGGTTACTGATCGTGGATGTTCAGCCATGATCACAATGAATGGCAATGCAGGCTCGAAGGGCCAAATGGTTTCCTCCTGCACCTATTTTCCATGTTTCTCTGAATCCTCCAGCCCTTACATTTGGCAGGTGGCTTTTTCTTTCAGCAATAAAGGCTCCACTGAGAACACCACACACATGGACTGCCGAGGACGTAGAAACAAGGAACTGCAGATGCTGGTTTACACAGAAGGACACAAAGTGCTGGAGTATGCAACTCAGCGGCTCAGGCAGCATCTCTGGAGAGAATAAGTGGGTGACACTTCGGTTCTGAAGAAGGGTCCCAACTCAAAACGTTACCAATCCATGTTCTCCGGAGATATTGCCTCACCCGCTGTGTTATTCCAGCATGTTGTATCCTCACAACAAGTGCATCCAGCTGAGTCCAAGACTGCAGTCGTGGGGAACAGATTGGTGGTGAAGAGGATATGTGGAGTAAATCTGGATGGGGGTTAAGTCTTTTCACCAAAATGTTAGATATTGTCACATTTTGACATTCTTCTTATTTTATTTTGGCTGAGAATTTGCCAAAAGACGAACTATTAATTCCAGCATGTTGTATCCTCACAACAAGTGCATCCAGCTGAGTCCAAGACTGCAGTCGTGGGGAACAGATTGGTGGTGAAGAGGATATGTGGAGTAAATCTGGATGGGGGTTAAGTCTTTTCACCAAAATGTTAGATATTGTCACATTTTGACATTCTTCTTATTTTATTTTGGCTGAGAATTTGCCAAAAGACGAACTATTAATTATTTTCTTTGAATGAGTGAATGAGTGAATGAATGAATGAATGAATGAATGAATGAATGAATGAATGAATTCACTAATGAATTTCTGCTAACTTCTAAAAATTGGTTTGACAAATCTGCTTTGATGCTGTTTCTCCAAATATTGCCTGAATGGGCAACTTCTAGGCGGCTCGGTGGCGCAGCGGTAGAGTTGCTGCCTTACAGCACCAGAGACCCGGGTTCAATCCTGACTATGGGTGCTGCCTGTATAGAGTTTGTACGTTCTCCCTGCGATACTGCGTGGGTTTTCTCCGGGTGCTCTGGTTTCCTCCCACGTTCCAAAGACGTACAGGTTTGCAGGTTGATTGGCTTCAGTAAATGTTTTAATTGTCCCAAGTGAGAAGGATAGCATGGTCCGCGGCACGGTGGGGGGGGGTTGCAGCCCCCCCCCACGTTTTTGGCTAGACATGCTTCAATGTCTCCGGCTCTGAGCAACCAGGCCGTGGGTGTTGGAGAGCCAGCGCAGAGGGAGGGATAGAAGCAGAGGCAGCGGCGGGGGCAGGTGTAGACGGGGAGCCGGGGCTGGCGAGTGTTTGCGGGGCTGGCGAGTCGCTCGCTGCGGGCCGTTGGAGGCATCTGAAGCTTTGCGCCGCGGCCATGAGGGTCTCTGAGCTGAATTTGCCCAGGTAACCGGCATGGGCCAGGCTGCGGCTAGGTGCATCCTGGAGGACAACCAGTGGCTGCTGGAAGTAGGTACCAAGCACAGGGTAGAAGCGGTGGAAGATAGTGGACTTCAATTGGGGGTGGTTGGAGAAAGCATCCTGCTTGCCAGCTAGGCTTTCACTTACTGTAACTGCAGGAAAAATGTTCCCGATGTTGGGGGAGTTCAGAACCAGGGTCACAGTTTAAGAATAAGGGGTAGGCCATTTAGGACTGAGATGAGGACAAACTTTCTTCATCCAGAGTGTTATGAATCTGTGGAATTCTCTGCCACAGAAGGCAGTGGAGGCCAATTCATTGGATGTTTTCAAGTTAGAGTTATATTTAACTTTTGGGGCTAACAAAATCAGGGGAAATGGGGGAAATACAGGAAAGATATTCAATCAATCAATCAAAGACTTTATTGTCATTCAAAAATACACCAACAAATGCAAATCTGAACGAAATTTCATTGCATCTGGCCAACCGTGCAACATAAAATAACAAAAGGATAAAATAGATTAAAAAAGATAAAATAGATAATAGTGGCAGCACATTATATGGAATTCAAGAGTCTGATGGGTCGGGGGAAGAAGCTGTTGCAAAACCAGGCCGTTCTGCTCCTTATACTGCGATACCTTTTCCCAAGGGCAGCAGAGTGAACAGTCCATGATGGAGATGTGTGGGGTCTTTTATAATGCTGTTGGCCTTGGACGAGCAACGTTTGCACGCAATGTCCCGGATTGAAGGAAGAGAAGTCCTGATGGGTTTTTTCAGCCATCCTCACCACTCTCTGCACAGCCTTCCAGTCGGAGGCTTTGCAGTCCCCAAACCAGACAGAGATGCAGCTGGTCAAAATGCTCTATATGGTGCCCCTGTAGAAAGCGGTGAGGACGGGATGGGGGAGGTGAGCTCTTCTCATCCGGCGCAGAAAGTGCAAATGCTGCTGCGCTCTCTTAACTAGTGATGCGATGTTTTGTGACCAGGTCAGACTGTTTGTGATCTGCACCCCCAGGAACTTAGTGCTACTGACCAACCCCACATCAATGTCATTAATGTGTAGTGGTGTGTGAATGTGCCGGTTTCTTCTGAAGTCAACGATGACCTCCTTTGTTTTGTCAACATTCAGGATCAGATTGTTCGTGTTGCACCAGTCCACCAGTTGTTTCATCTCCTCCCTGTAAGCCAGTTCATTGTCGTCCCGGATAAGGCCCACCACTGTTGTGTCATCTGCGTACTTCATGATGTGGTTTGTACTAAACCTGGCACAACAGTCCTGGGTCATCAGGGTAAACAGCAGTGGACTCAGGACGTAGCCCTGAGGGGAGCCGGTGCTCAGAGAGATGATGTTGGAGGTGTTGTTTCCAACCCACACTGACTGGGGTCTGTCAGTGAGGAAGTCCAGTAGCCAGTTACACAAGGGGGTGCTGAGGCCCAATGAACCCAATTTGCTTACCAAGTGCTGAGGGATGATTGTATTGAACGCTGAACTGAAGTCCACGTACAGCATTCGCACATGTGTGTTCTTCTCCTCTAGATGTGCCAGGCTCAGGTGGAGTACGAAGGATATGGCGTCCTCTGTGGAGCGGTTTGGCCTGTAAGCAAACTGGAATGGGTCAAGTGTGGAGGGGAGTCTGGAGGTATTATGGTCTCTGACCAGCCTCTCGAAGCACTTCATCATTATGGGAGGGAGTGCTACAGGGCGGTAATCGTTGAGACATGTTATTGCGGATTTTTTTGGCACTGGTATGATGTATCCCCACACTTTTTGAGGTGGGGGATGGCCTGTATTATTATCCCCCAGTTTTTGGAGGTTGAGCAATAATAATCACCTGCTACAACCTCTCATGTAGGTCCTACATTATTTTAAAAATACTTCAAATTAAAAACATTGAAATCAAACTTCTACAATGCACTAAAAAATAATTTTAATACATCAAATTTCAAAAAGTCCCTACAGTGGGAGGGGGGTCACCCCCCTCCCACACCTTCCCCCCCACTCGGTCACTCCCCTCCCTTGCCGGGTACCCCAAGGCCAGTGATCAGTGATCGCTCAGCCCCTCCACTTTCAAAAACGCTCCGCGGCCCCTGGATTGTGCTAGTATACGGGGTGATCGCTGGTCGGCGTGGACTCGGCGAGCCGTAGGGCCTGTTTCCACGCTGTATCACTAAGCTCTAAAATTTAAAGTCTAAAGAAGATACAGATAGCATTCTATCTCAAGACTCTAATAGAATAGAACAGTACAGCATAGGAACAGGCCCTTCATCCCACAATGTCAATGCCAGACAAGATGCCAATATAAACTCTAGTTTAGAGAAACATATCCCTCTCTTGTTGGCTTTAATTTGGACAGCTCTGACAAATATTAGGGAATTATTTAAGTCAATTTTATTTCTATAGCACATTTAAAAACAACTCTCGTTGACCAAAGTGCTTTACATCAGTGCAGGTACTAACATGCGACACACAATGGTACACAGATCTAACAATGCATACATAAATACATACAGACAGCACTCCCTCAGAGGACCTCAAGAAACGCTTGTGAGTAGAAATAGGTTTTAAGTTTAGACTTAAAGGAGTCAATGGAGGGGGCAGTTCTGGTGAGTAGAGGGATGCTGTTCCACAGTCTAGGTGCTGCAACCGCAAAAGCACGGAGAGGAAATATGAATGATAACTATATTTTAGTTGCTAGAACATCATATTTATGGAAGAAAATCATCGAGCTGCTAAATTGAGCAGCAAACACTGATTGAAAAAAATATTTTCTGCAATATTGTATTCATTCCATAACCCATCCATTATTTCTTGGCTGAGTTTTTCAATTATATTCATGCAATTGTAAATCATTTCAATAATATTGCATTTCTGTTGAGTACTGTGTATTGTGATTATTTGCCCTTCGGAATGCAATATCACCCTTCTAAATTGAAGAACGTGCAATTTAGTAAAAATTTGCCATCAAAGTCAGTTTAGTTTATTGTCACGTGTATCGAGGTACAGCGAAAACCTTTTGTTGCGTGCTATCCAGTCAGCAGAAAGACAATACATGAATACAATCAAACCATTTACAGTGTATAGATACATGATAACGGAATAACATTTAGTGCAAGGTAAAGCCAGTAAAGTCCGTTCAAGGATAGTCCAAGGGTCACCAAAGAGGTAGATAGCACTGCTCACTGGTTGTGGTAGGACGATTCAGTTGCCTGAGAACAGCTGGGAAGAAACTGTTCCTGAATCTGGAGGTGTGCGTTTTCACACTTCTATACCTTTTGCCTGATGGGACAGGGGAGAAGAGGGAGTGGACAGGGTGCGACTCGTCCTTGATTATGCTGCTGGCCTTGTCGAGGCAGCGTGAGATATAAATGGAGTCAACAGAAGGAAGGTTGGTTTGTGTGTGATGGTCTGGGCTGCATCCACAATTTGCTGCAATTTCTTAGGGTCTTGGATGGAGCTGTTCCCAAACCAAGCTGTGATGCATCCTGATAAAATGCTTTCTCTGGTGCACCTGAAGAAGCTGAACTTTAAAAAGTCGAACTTCAGAAGTAGAACATCGAATGCTTAATGTGACAGAAATGGCCTAAAACAATTGCCTTATTTGACTTCCTTCTCCTCTGTGAGAGGGATATGCCTCTCTTCCCTTAGTGCCTCCACTGCACAGTATCTTGCCACTTCAACCCCTGATCTTACAATGTAATATGAACTTTGGTCAATGGGAACTGCAGGCATTAACACAGAGGACAATTGCAAGCTACCAGATTGGAAAGCAGTGAAGCAGTTAATTTAATATGGTTTGTTGTAACTCAATTACTATGAAAAAACACAAACAGGAATTTAAGTTTAGTGAGGCGCCTAGCTAGTTTTAAAGTGCAATTACCAGGAGATCTTTCCAATTATTACATTGACACTGAATTTTCACTTCAGTCTAACAATTCCAGATTGTTCCTGGATCTGAGAATGTGTCAGAACGTCACATAATGATCAGATACATCCATGGAAAGTGAAACAATCAGATGATAAAATGGGGATGAACTGTTTGAAAAAACATAATTAAACGTTCAATAATGTGTTATTGTCATATGTACCAAGATACAGCATACAATCGGTGCTCTATCCGTGGCGACTCTGCATAGTTTGTGTATGCTATGCAATGCAACAAATTTCACTGTACCTAGGCACATGATAATAAAGTACCATCTTCATCGTACATAAGGACATCATACATAAGTGCAAGAAGCCAACGATTTTTTTTCACTGATAACTCTTAGGGTATGTATTTTATTTGTCAGCTGTTTTTAGTTATTTCATGTTGTTCTTATGTTCAGTTTCCAGGCAACAATTCAAGTCAAACAAACATTTGATTTAAATAAGTCACAAAGTGCTGGAGTAACTCAGCAGGCCAGGTAGCATCTCTGGAAAATATGGACAGGTGACTTTTCGGGTAGGGACACCTCGTCAGAGAGATTCAAGTCTCCAGATTACCCCAAGCAGGTTTTTTATTCCAACGTACCTTTAGAAAGGAGATTCAGGTGGCAGGCACGCGAGTGAGGGTGGAAAGTTGTGTAGTTGATGGGGGAGGGAGTGAGTGATCGGCCTCATTGGAACTTGCACCTGGGCCGGTCAAGTGACTCCTCACGCACTTCCCACCCCACCAATGTGGTGATGAATGGGGCCGAGGTTGATGCAGTCACATGGGCGCCTGGCAACCTCGTAGCGCAGAATAATGCAGCGATTGGCTGTGTGCATGGACACGCGCTCTGTTTATGAAGGACTCCAAACCGTGCACCAGGAGAAGGATTTCCCAAATAAGAAACAAAACTTTGCATGTACTAATTGCCTCTGCTACTAGCAACATTTTAATAGGACATTAAAAGTAGCCACGTTTCATAGTTCCACATTGGATTATTCTGTTTTCATTAATTCTATCATATTGTCCACTTCATGAAATATTGGTGAGCATAAACCTTATCAACGCTATCATTTCCAATTCCATTCTGGCATCAATGTTAGTTTCTTCCTGAATTCGGAACCACGCATTCTTGGCAGAGTCTGTTTTTTTTCCTTGACTGGTGAACGAGTTCAGTTTGCATTACATCAGCGAGGAGACTTAATCGTGGCTGGTATCTGGCAACAGCATCGACAATGGCAATTCAGAGCAGAATAGCCTTGACAGCTAGTCAGTGGAATACATTCCCGAGACGACAGAGGAAATAGAACTGGATCTATTGGTGTTGGTGCGGAAAAAGATGTGTACTTACTCAGACAAGAAGTTCTGCCGACACAGACTAGGTTCCATAAATCAATGGTGTCAACTTTGGCACCATTTCTGACAATACTTTAGGAGAGCCAGTGTGAAGGACTTATCCAGTATTGACAATTATCTGTCACTACTGCAACTATAGTGGGTCAACGGGAAAGATTGTGAATGTTTGAAATGATTTATTCCAATGGGTGATATACATGTACATATCCTAATAAAAGCACAGCGGCAGTTTCAGATACTTTGAACATGCTGATCAATTTTTCCCACAGGCCATTTGGATCTTTTAAACAGCATCAATAATTCACATGGAATCTTCACCCAGAGAAGATTCATCAGGCAACTGAACCATCCTACCATCAGCTACCCTCAGACTTGGAAACCCTCGGACTATCTTTGATTAGACTTTACTAGACTTTTTCTTGCACTAAACGTTATTCCCTTTATCATATATCTGTACACTGTGGACGGCTCGATTATAATAATAATAATAATGGATGGGATTTATATAGCGCCTTTCTAATACTCAAGGCGCTTTACATTGCATTATTCATTCACTCCTCAGTCACACTCGGTGGTGGTAAGCTACTTCTGTAGCCACAGCTGCCCTGGGGCAGACTGACGGAAGCGTGGCTGCCAATCTGCGCCTACGGCCCCTCCGACCACCACCAATCACTCACACACATTCACACACATTCACACACAGGCAAAGGTGGGTGAAGTGTCTTGCCCAAGGACACAACGACAGTATGCACTCCAAGCGGGATTCGAACCGGCTACCTTCCGGTTGCCAGCCGAACACTTAGCCCATTGTGCCATCTGTCGTCCCGATTGTAATCATGTATTGTCTTTCAACTGACTGGTTAGCACGCAACTGAAGCTTTTCACTATACCTGTGACAATAATAAACTTAACTCGAATCTGATGGTGGTGAATCTCTGGGATTCTCTGCCCAGTTCAGTGGTGGAAGTAGTATTTAAAGTGAAGGTTGATGGGTCAAATATTTGCAGTAAGGAACTGCAGATTCTGGTTTAAACCAAAGATAGACACAAAAAGCTGGAGTAACTCAGCAGGTCAGGCAGCATTTCTGCAGAAAAGGAACAGGTGACATTTCGGGTCAAGACCCTTAGATAAATAGCAACATAGAAAATAGGTGCAGGAGTAGGCCATTCGGCCCTTCGAGCCTGCACCGCCATTCAATATGATCATGGCTGATCATCCAACTCAGAATCCCGTACCTGCCTTCTCTCCATACCCCATGATCCCTTTAGCCACAAGGGCCACATCTAACTCCCTCTTAAATATAGCCAATGAACTGGCCTCAACTACCTTCTGTGGCAGAGAATTCCACAGATTCACCACTCTCTGTGTAAAAAATGATTTTCTCATCTCGGTCCTAAAAGACTTCCCTCTTATCCTTAAACTGTGACCCCTAGTTCTGGACTTCCCCAACATCGGGAATAATCTTCCTGCATCTAGCCTGTCCAACCCCTTAAGAATTTTGTAAGTTTCTATAAGATCCCCCCTCAATCTTCTAAATTCTAGCGTGTACAAGCTGAAGCGTGTACAACCCTTCTTCAGACTGTCAGGGGAGAGGGAAGCGAGAGATATGGACAGTGGTATAGAGAGATATAGAACAAATAAATGTTTATTTGTATCCTTATAAATTCATTTGTTCCATATTTCTCTACATCACTGTCTATATCTCTCCTTTCTCTCTCCCCTGACACTCGCCCTGAAACATCACTTATTCCTTCTATCCAGGGATGTTGCCTGACCCGCTGAGTAACTCCAGCCTTTTGTGTCTATCTTGGGTCAAATATTTGATATGTGAATAAACGGGATATTATGGATCTTGTGGTCTTTAGTCCATCTAGCGCTGGTCTCCAGCAGCTCCTTACTATATATTCTGTGTATGGTGTGGAACATGACATTAAATATAATGCTAGTAAGAGTGCTATTATGATCTGTAGAACCAGAGGATAAATGTCTAAAATATCCTGATTTTAAATTATCTGACAATAATCTTAGTGTCTGTAATAAGGTAAAATATCTAGGGCATATTATTACATAACAAATGACAGATGATGAGGATATTTATAGGCAACGACGCATGCTGTATGTACAGGCGAATATACTCTTGCGTAAATTTGGTGCATGTGCAGATGTGGTGAAGATGTCGCTATTTAGAGCATACTGCACATCACTCTACACTGCGCACCTGTGGTCGTACTATGGAAAGACAAGTATGCAGAGACTAAAGGTGGCATATAACGATGCCATGAGAACACTGCTAAGGCAACCTAGATGGTGTAGTGCCAGTAATATGTTTGTGGCTGCAGGAGTCAGTACTTTAGAAGCTATCCTAAGACATCACATGTATAAATTCATTTGCAGGATAAATGACTCTAAAAATGTGCTTATTGTGGCCTTGACAAACATAAGGGTTAGCACTACACGCTACGAATCCCAGCTGTGGAGACACTGGTATCGTTGTCTAGTTGTAGGACATTGATCATTCTTTTAATCTGGATTTTTAACTTATGTATTGTGTTTAAAAAATATATATAAATTATGATGTTTTTATAAGTGATATACCAAGATTTTATATGTATTTTATGATATTTAATATGCAATGCATTTTTAATGTAATGTTGCCCCTTGTCTGGACCTTGAGTCCGTAATAAAGTTTATTAATATTATTATTATTATTATTATTATTATTATTATTATTATTATTATTAATATTATTATTATTATTATTATTATTATTATTATTATGGAGAAATGGCACAGAAGAGCAGTTGACGCCAGCATAGATCAGCCACGATCAGATTAAATGGCAGGGCAGGCTTGAAGGGCCTAATGGATGTGTTCTGCGCCTATTTTCTTATGTTCTTGTAAAGGTTAACTTACTAAACTAGTAAATCGTTATATACATTCCACAAAGTGGTATCAGTGGTGTAGCGGTAGAGTTGTTACCTTACAGCGTCGGAGACCCAAGTTCGATCTTGACCTTGGGTGCTGTCTGTACGGAGTTAGTACGTTCTCCCTGTGATCACGTTGGATTTCTCCGAGTGTTAAGGGCCGAATGGCCTACTCCTGCACCTAATTTCTATGTTCTATGTTCTATGTTCCAGTTTCCTCCCACATTCCAAAGACGTGCCGGTTTGTAGATTAATTAGCTTCTGTAAATTGCCCCTCGTATGTAGAACTAATGTACGTGTGATTGTAGGTCGGTGCGGACTCAGTAGGCCGAAGAGCCTGTTTCCATGTGGTACCTCTAAACTTAACTAAACTTAAAAATAGACATTAAATCTTAATTTATACATATAGTAATTCATTCACAAGAGATAGCTAATTATCATACTTATTGGCCATGAGTGAAGAAATAAATAGTATTTATTTCGAGAGGGCTAGAATACAAAAACAGGGATGTAATCCTGAGGTTTTATAAGGCACTGGTCAGGCCGCATTTGAAATATTGTGAGCAATTTTGGATCCCATATCTGAGGAATGATGTACTGGTGCTGGAGAGGGTCCAGAGGAGGTTTACAAGAATGATCCCAGGAATAAGTGGGTTAACATATGATGAATGTTTTGAAGGCACTGGGCCTGTACTCGCTGGAGTTTAGAAAGATGAGGGGGGACCTCATTGAAACTTACCGAATAGTGAAATGCCTGGATAGAGTGGATATGGAGAGGATGTTTTCACTAGTGGGAGAGTCTAGAACCAGAGGCCATAGCATCAGAATAAAAGGACGTAGAATTTGAAAGGAAATGAGGAGGAATTTCTTTAGTCAGAGGGTGGTGAATCTGTAGAATTCATTATCACAGAAGGTTGTGGAGGCCAAGTCAATGGATATTTTTAAGGCGGAGATTGACAGATTCTTACTGGACCATGTCAGAGGGGATTGAGAGTCATCCACATCGCAGTCACATCTGACGAAGTAAGGAAGCCAGACTTCTTTCCTCAATTCACTTGTTTTTAAACTTCATTTCAGAAGCTGGATCGTGTAAATTCCACCCCTCACCCACACATTAATTAAATCAATTCTGGAATAAAAGGCTGGTGTCAGTAGACATGAGGAATTACAGATGCTGGTTTGCAATTAAAAAGCACAATGTGCTGGAATAACTCATTTCTCATTGGCATTTCTGGAGAATATGGATTGGTGATGTTTTGGTTCAGATCTGAAGAAAGGTCCCGATCTGAAACGTCACTTCTCCACATTCACCGAGGAAACTTCTCTTCCATCTGTGTCTGCCGTTCCCACATTGACCTCATCAGTCGCCTCAAAACCCATAACATCAGAATGGAAACAAGTTAAGGGCCTGTCCCACTTTCACGACCTAATTCACGACCTCTGCCGAGTTTGCCCTTGACTCATACTCGCAGCATGGTCGTAGGAGGTCGTAGGTAGGTCGTAGCAGGCCGTGATGCTAGTCGTAGGTACTCGTGGCATCAAGTAGGTCGGGGCGCTTTATCTAGCATGATGAAAAATGTCCACGAGTAAAAAAGGTCATGAATTAGGTTGTGAAAGTGGGACAGGCCCTTTAGACTTGATCCTCAACTACAGCCGGAGATGAACCTCACCAGGAAGCGGAGAGGAGGTGGAGGCAGCTGACGCTGGACTTAAGGCCCGGTAAAAAGAACCAGGAGGGGGGAAGGATCTTATCTTCTGTGCCCCCAGCCTCGGCTGCAGGAGGTGCCCCTCGTGGGACAAGGGCTGCAGAGAGCCGTGCAAGGAGAGGGATGATGGCTCACAGGACGACCGGAATGGAGGCGAGGGCTGCAACGGGCCTTTGTAGACATCTGTAACTGGGACCATAACATGGCGCTAAAGTGGCGCCTCTTCCATATGGACTCAGTGGACGGTTCTGTACATTCTGTAGTAACTGGGGGGATTGTGCTTATGTATGGTGATAGTCTTGCCGATCTATACGCAACAATTGTATTTCACTGCACCTTGGTACTCGTGATAAAAAAATAAACAATTGACCATAAAGAAACCATTGCAGAAGAATTAGTGTGAAATCCCATCTGGTTCTCCAATGTCCTTCAAGGAAGGAGGTTTGTCACCCTTACTTCACCTGACCTAACAGCAATGTGGACGACTTTCAAATGCCCTCTGCAGTGGCCTGGTATGCCATTAAGTACAAGGGCTCATAAATGCCAATATTAATTATTACTTGTGAGTGTACATATAAATAAAGATTTAATGTTCATCCGATACCACATTGTGGAATATACACAACAGTCATCCTTGCCCTATAGACAAGGGCAAAGGGGAATTTATGAACAGCAAGGACACAGAGATACCTTTCAGAATGATACTAACTCCCTGAACTACCAGCAGCCTCAATCCAGTTCACTTGGGACAAGCCATTCCCCAGATTACAATCTATCAACGGCTGTGAAGCACAATGACCTAGTACAGTGCATCGAGAAAGAGGTAATTAATAACATGGTTGTAAACAGGTACCCGGGCAAGAGCGGTCATGATACGGTAGAATGTTACATATAGCTTGTAAATGGTATCCTTCCATCTGAAATGAGGGAATTCAATTTAAACAAAGGAAATAATGAGACTGTTAAGGATAGGTTGGTCATGGTAGATTGGGAAACTACACTAAAGGGAAAGATAGTGAATGGATAATGGTGACCCTTTTAATACATGAGCTGCATTAATTATGTCTTTAAGACAAAAACACAACTGGAAATGAGATTCCAACCAAATGAGATTTATATTGCATTGAATTAAACAAATAATTTGTATTGATCTTTGGTGCATCCAACTTCAAGGAAGTAAACACAAGGAAGCTCCTGGGGTATACTGGAAAGCCAAGTGTCCAATGAAAATGAGGAAACCAAAGAAATCAGTATTAGTGAAAAAAATTAACCTATGAGCTTGAAAACTATCAAATCCAAAGGCCTCAAGAAGACACAAAGTGCTGGAGTAACGTAGCGAGTCAACTTGCTGAGTTACTCCAGTACTTTGTGTCTTTTTTAGTCGGCTCAAGCGGTTGAATGGCCAGCAAATCTCCTATTCACATGTCCCAATGCATGGCACGTTAGAGCAATTCAATTTCAAAGGGACGTGGAGGTTTAGTATGGTACTTGATGGTCAACACGGGCAAGTAGGGCCGAAGGGCCTGTTTCTGTGCTAAGGGAGTGGAAAGGTAAAAGTTAAAATAGCCATTGCAGCACTAAATACCATTTTTTTGTCTGTATGATAACAATGAACTAACCAAATGGAACACTTTATTCTCTTTAATGAAGTCTGTAGTTCATTAATAATCCAGCTGGGTGTTTGCGTTAACTTCCAAGTCGCTGATTAGGGAACAGCACATTACAAAGATCTGGAGCAAATTGCTTGCCCTCTTGTTTAGATGCCAGTGAATTGTATAGAGTATCGAAGAAGGAGGGGATAAGGACTCTCATTGTAATGCCATTTTTTCTGTACAAAATATCAAGGACGCAGCAGTTGAGTTGCTGCCTTATAGCGCCAGAGACCCAGGTTCGATCCTGACTACGGACGCTGTCTGTACGGACTTTGCGCGTTCTCCCTGTGGCCTGCATAGGTTTCCTCCGGGTGTTCCGGTTACCTCCCACATTCCAAAGACGTGCAGGTTTCTGTAAGTTGTTGTTAGTATGTAGGATAGAACTGGTGTATGGGTGATCACTGGTCGGCGCGGACCCGGTGGCCTGAAGGACCAGTTTCCACACTGTATGTCTAAACTAAAATCTAATCTAAACGAAACATGAAAATATAAATAATTTCCCTGCATCTGAATTTGCTACAGTTCGAATGTCCCTCCTGCAGGTCAGGGCATGATTTTCATATTACATGAAAAATTATATTTTAAAATATAACATTGCTTTCTGGAGCGGAACAACATTTAAATAAAATCAATTGTGTTAAAAAAAAAACGGTACCTCCTCTCGTTAAGCTTCTAACACAACGTGAATGGTGGAAAGGAACCTTCTGTCAGCGGGTAATTACAATGCCAAAATTTTGTCAGATTTAATTAAATGCTTTAATCATTTGGTTGGTCCTTGTTCCTGATGTATATGTTTAACTGACTTTTAATTCCCAGGCTCTCTGTTGGTGAGGCTTAACATCATGTGAGCAGAGAAGTCAAGGGAGACAGATTGATTCTACATTCATCTGCAGGCAGCTTGGGAGACTTGTATGAAAAAGCTCCACTCACATGCTTTAGCAGAACCACCTCTTTGAGCAGTATTTTTCTCACAGTCAACAATGGGGAAGCCATCAGAGGATAGCACTCTGGGGTATTTTTATTCAAAATAAAAATTAGAATGACCAACTGCGGAACTAAGCTTCTGTAACCTAGCCATTCGAGATTCATATTTTTGCCCGCCAAAACAATGCCGTCCGATATAATGCATATTATTCTAAATGGGGAAGATTAATCTGTTCTCCTGTGCTGAAGTGTGGTCTCAATAAATGCCACAAACTGTTGCCCGGTTATTTATTCACCGTGCTGTGCAGATTGAAAGGTGTACTCCTGAGGATACGAGAACACAGGTTATTGGATGTGGGCCAATGGATAATGAATGTTCAGCTAGTACAATGTCAGCATATCGGGTGAATGGTTTCCCTGATGACATTGATTATCTTTAGGCTTCATTGGTAAAAAATGATGTCATCTATATCTCATCATTGGCTCTTTTAGAAGAACAACAGCGTGAATCATTAATCAGCAAAATGACCTTTTTTTTACTGGATTTTCTCTCTCTGTTTTTAACTCTGCAATCTCTGATTTATTTAATTAATTCCACTGCTCCCCCCCCCCCCCCCCCCCCCCCCCTCTCTCCCCACCAAATGATTATAGATTTCTTTAAGAATGATCGAGGACGATCCTCCTCTTAATATAAAAGAAGCGAATTATTCAACAAGCATTTTCTGGTCCTTTCATTTCCTTAAAAAATATTTTCACCGGCTTTCTTTCTTGTCTGTTTCATATCTTATCCGAGCCAATTGCCATCACTGTGGTTGGCCCTTAGAGAAATTAGTCACGTCAAACAAATCATGTTTTCAAAGAGATGCAGGTTGCTCAACCCTGAACTGTTTAAATTATTCCCGTGCATCCCAGTTGCAATCTCCATCTATCCAACGTCATATGTGAATCTTTTTGCTTGAATTCTTCAGCTCCTCGAAGTTCCTTTGTTGGATCATGATCACATCCACTATCACTAAGTCATTAGAGTTTGACGGTAGGGTGACTGGGTGGCTGGTTAGAGGAACTCTCTTGGGTAAACACAGGTGTATCTCTGGAATCTGGATCTCACCACCATACTAAGCTACTATGTAATGGCACAGCCATCACAGCCAACTAGGGTCCCCAACTGTGCCTGGTGCTTCTATCAAGCAAATTCATGAAGAGCCAAAGCGAATACCAATTACCTGCCTCACAGCGCCACAGACGCGGACTTGATCCTGACCTCAGATGCTGTCTATGTGGTGTTTGCACGTTCTCCCAGTAACTGCGTGGGTTTCCCCCGGGTGCCCTGGTTTCCTCCCACGTTCCAAAGACGAGCATGTTGTAGGTTAATTGGCCTCTGTAAATTGCCCCCAGCGTATAATGGGTGTGAATCGTTGATCAATGGTCAGTATGGACTTGGGTAGAGTTAAATAAACTCTAAATTGATGAGTTTGCAAACTTGGCCGACAACCGTTGGCCTCTAGTGTGTAGAGAGGGGAAAGATTTAATAGGAGCCTGAGGGGTAACTTTTTCACACAAATGGTGGCAGGTGTAAGGAACGATCTGCCAGAGTAGGTAGTTGAGGCAGGGACAATTGCGACGTTTAAGAAACAATGAGAGAGGGACATGAATAGGACAAGTTTAGAGGGCTATGGGCCAAACACAGGCAGGTAGGACTAGTGTAGATGGGACATGTTGAGCGGTGTGGGCAAGTTGTGCCGAAGGGCTTATTTCCACACTATATGACTCTGTGGCTTTTTGAATCTAATTGGGAGATGCAACATCGAACCTTGGCATGAATACACCTCAAGGCTCCAGGATTTATTTACCAATCTAGATTTCTGCAGACAAACATGTTCCAGACACAGAGTAACTTAATCTGCACTAAAATGATTCTGAACCAGGTGTGTTTTCCTTGACCATAAAAGAGATTTAATTTTCCAGCTTCTGGGAATAGTTGACTCTGGGACTGGGTCCACACGAGTTAGAAACTGCATACCAAAGTATTGTAAGTGGCACACGCCATTGTCTAGCATTTCAATGCACTGCTTCCATTATCCCGACAATAACACAGACACACTCCATTCCCTATTGAAATGGTCCTTTGTTAAGATTGATATTCAATGAAAGAAGAATCCAACCCTTCAACACAGCAGGTTCTGTCACCTCTTTGTTCTAGGTGGCATTAAGGAGTGGAACATAATTAGCAGCTGTACAAAGACAATTGATTTGAATAGAGCAAGTTGGAACTTACAATTTTTCACAACAATTAATCTTCGCATTTGTTTTTTGTTTAGACACAATGAATCTGTTATGTACTGAGGTAACTTAATTCAAGAACATATTAACTTTTGACACTTGTAGAATGTAGTACAAATGCTGCTTTGGAAAACAGCTCAAAGAAACATAGACTGGAAACTTTTTCTATGGGGCTCAAGTGAAATTTAGATCTAGTTGTTCTGGTTTATCGGACAGGAAAGAGAGGTACTTGGCATATGGGACCACCAGCTGTTCAATCACTTCAAAGCAAAGTCAGACATTTCCCTGCTACACCAATCTGTTTAGTTTAGTTTCGTTTAGAGATACAGCAAGGAAATAGGCCCTTGAATCACCTGTTCACACGAGTTCCACGTTATCCCACTTTCGCATCCACTCCCTACACATTAGGGTCAATTTCCAGAGGCCCAATTAACCTGCAAACCTGCACATCTTTCGGATGTGGGAAGAAACCGGTGCACCCGGTGCAAGCCCATGCGGTCACAGGGAAAACGCGCAAACGCCACATGGACAGCAGCTGAGTTCAGGATGGGACCCAGGTCTCTGGTGCTGTGAGGCAGCAGCTCTACCAGCTGTGCCACTGTGCCAACCACAGTCCGGTTGAGTCAAAAGCTGTGGTATCCAGTGGCGAAACCTCCATAAAATGCTGATGAAAAGTGATGAAAATGTTAAAGAGAGAGAATAAGTGATGGAAATTAGATAAAGCAGAATGTCTCCATTTGAAAACACTGTGGAATTATATCTAGAAGAGGTTTTGCATGTTGCATGTTGCATGTTGGGGGCTGAAAGTTGGCCTTGATGGAATAGCAAGGGCAGATATTCAACATTGCCTCAACAATGTATCGAATCGGGACAGTAAGGGAAGATACGCAGATGCTGGAGAAATCAAAGATGGACAAAAATGCTGGTGAAACTCAGCGGGTGAGGCAGCATCTATGGAGCGAAGGAATATGTGACGTTTCGGGTCGAGGCATCTGAAGAGCTCCCATAGTAACCAGTGCCTGCATATAGTATCATTTTATGTTGACATACAAGACATCTTAGTCTGCATTCAGTTTAACTTTGAGTCACAATGAGAAGGGAGAGTATGGACTTGTTTTATACCTTGTGCTCATGTACTTTCCAATTGTAGAACGAGATCTCTGCTGTTGTATATATATATTGATGTTTGTGCGATTGATTTATTTAAACCATGGAAAATGGATGGCAATAAACATCCAGCATTCTGTCAACCCTTTAATATTTCCCTTCTATAATCTTTCTCATCTTAACTTGTCATTTTTCCATCTGAAAGAAGATGTAACTTACATTTATTAAGCGGAGTGTGGTGACACGTTGTGTGTTGGTCCCGGACTATCATCTATAACAACCACCCTGCTCTTTTAAGTCTCGGCCCCACCTGTAAATCAAGCTGAATTCCGTATCTTTCCCTTCGCTCCACCTGTGTGGGAAGAAGCTGCAGATGCTGGTTTAATCCGAAGATAGACACAAAATGCTGGAGCAACTCAGCAGGACAGGCAGCATCTCTGGAGAGAAGGAATGGGTGACGTTTCGAGTCCCGAGACCCGAAGCGTCACCCATTCCTTCTCTCCAGAGATGCTGCCTGTTCCGCTGAGTTACTCCAGCATTTTGTGTCTATCTTCGCTCAACCTGATGTACTTGAGTTTGTCTTGATTATATTTATGTGTAGTATTATCTGATCTGTTTGGATAGGATACAAATCAACGCTTTTCACCATATCTGCCATCAGATATATGTGATCAGCCATGATCACATTGAATGGCGGTGCTGGCTTGAAGGGCCGAATGGCCTACTCCTGCACCTATTGTCTATCTCGGTACACATGGCAATAATAAACTTAAACCTTCTCTTGGCCCAAAACGTCACTTATTTATTTTCTCCATGGATGCTGTCTGACCCACTGAGTTACTCCTTCATTGTGTGTCTATCTTTGGTATAAACCAAACTGCATCTGCAGTTCATTTTTATTATTAAACATTCCTTTGGACCAGTTTAGTGTTTTACCAGCAGTTGAATATGTTTGAGATATGGCCTCCATTATAGTGTAACCATAAGCTGCCTAATTTGTATAGAGGCCCACAGTGACTGGAACATGATCAGGCCATGTATTGCAATTTAATTACAGGCACCTAGCGTTTAATCCGTGTTTGATGCATGCGTTTATGAAATTATACGCTTGTTTAGTGAATAACAAAACCTAATTTACGCAATGTATTTTTAGCATAACATACTCAATTTTATGCTTGTTTAAATGGTCAGATTTTATGTTTAATTTACACTCTTTTGAATTGCGTTCTGTTTTTCAGGAATGGAATCCCAGTGTAAAACTGTATCCTGTGCTGTAAAGTGGGAGACAAATGTTGACCAGAGATAACTTCCCTGCTGTTCTTTGAATTGATGCCTTGGGATCCAACATGGGGAGTAGGCTGACCTTCAGTTTAGCATCTCATCCCTATGACAGCCCTCAAACACTACAGCGCAGCACTGACCTGCTAACCTAGATTTCTCTGCCAGTGTCCATGGCTTGACTTGCGAAGCTGCATTCATTTGACTCCGAGGCAAGTGTGTCACGTGGTTAAGACGTGGCCGACACTGCTTCCCGGAGAAGAGGGCTAACGTCTACCTTAGTTTAGTTTGGAGATACAGCATGGAAACAGGCCCTTTGGACCACTGAGTCCATGCTGACCAACAGTTATCTGTACACCAGTTCTATATTATCCCAGTTTAGCATCCGACGCACCAGGGGCAATTTACAGAAGCTAATTAACCCACAAAACTGTATGTCTATGGAATGTGGGAGAAAACTGGAGCATGCGGAGAGAAACCCACACGGTTACAGGGAGAACGTGCAAACTCTGTACAGACAGCATCAGTAATCACGATCGAACCCAGGACTCTGACGCTGTAAGGCAGCAGCATTGTGAGGCCTAACGTGACCATGTGTCTAGTCTTCTCCCTCAGGCCCTGCTTTCTGTATGGATATCTGGCATGAAGATACAAGAAGAGTGAGGCTAGCAGCTTCTCCAAAGATTATTGCTGAGGTTAGTCTTTGCCTGTGTTCATGTACTGTATATCGCCCGATTCACAAGCACTGTAGTGATTCAAATGGACAGCCGAGCCACACTTTTTCAAGGGCAATTAGAGATGGCATTGAATAATCGTCTTGCAAATGACACCCATGTTCTGCAAATGAATAAAAAATTTACCACACCAGCTTTAAAAAGGGTGCATTAAGAAACATATGGTGTGGAAAAATTTGATTAAAAAGCAAGATAAATGCTGGAAACACACAGCATCAGGAGAGGTGGAATTTATGGAAAGAAATTAATTAATGTTTCAGCTTGAAAACTCTTTGTCAGGATCAGTTTCAGCAGAAAGCAAAGACAGACACAAAACGTTCGAGTAACTCAGCGGGTCAGGCAATATCTCACCCATCTTCATCCTCTGGAGAACATGGATAGCTGAAGAAGGGTCCCAACCCAAAATGCCACTTCTCCATGTTGTCCGGAGATGCTGAGTTACTCCAGCACTTTGTACCTACCTTTGGTAGAAACCCGCATCTGCAGTTCTTTGTCTCTGCATTCAGGAGAAAGCAAGTGGTTTTAATTTGCTGAGGTCAGGGTTGTTGCCAGGCAGAAGCTGTTGATGAAGTTATCTGCTAGAGAGATTAATGAGGGAAGCTTGAGAAAGAGGAAAAAAAAACAAACCAAGGAACACATAAAATCTGCATATGCAGGGGTCTTGGCCAAGAATAGTCGGTCAAGCTTGTGGAGGGAGAAACACTGTGCAATCATGCAGTTGTTTATTTTAGTTTAGAGATACAGCATGGAAACAGGCCCTATGGCCCACCTAGTCCATGCTGATCATCGATTACCCATTCACACAAGTTTTATGTAATTCCACTTTTGCATATGTCTTTCAGTTCCAGATTCCCCTACTCTGGGCAAGAGACTCTGTGCGTCTACCCGATCTATTCCTCTCATGATTTTGTACGCCTCTATAAGGTCACCCCCCATCCTCCTGCACTCCAAGGAATAGAGTCCCAGCCTATTCGGCCTCTCCCTACAGCTCAGAGCCTCAAGTCGTGGCAACATCCTCGTAAATCTTCTCTGTACCCTTTCCAACTTGATAACATTTTTCCTATAACACGGTGCCCAGAACTGAACACAATATTCTAAACAAGACTTCACAAATGTCTTATATAACTGCAACATGATCTCCCAGCTTCTCCATTCAATACGCCGATGAAGGCCAATGTGCCAAATGCCGTTTTGACCACCCAGTGATGAAAGGCAATGTACAGGTCCGCCACTGATTTTCCGGCACCCTTGGTTCCAGAGCCTTGCCGTATTATCCGTTATGCCGGGAATACAGGGGACATGGCAAAGTCGGCCGTGGAAGTCGGCTATGGGAACGGATCTGCCGGCTCCAGCCAGGCCACAGTTCCAGAGCCCCGGCCGCAGGGGGAAAATCTAACCTGCTGATCGGCCGCAGAAGTCACGACGAGGTCGAGATTGAGAGTTCAAGTGTGCTCTTGTAATATTGTCTGGATTAAAGGAGGTGCCAAACCACCAGTTGCTGGAAAATCAGAGGTGGACCTGTACTATCGAGTAGATACTCAATAAATAAATGGCTAGGACAACCATTCCAGTAGTGCATGATTAGCATCCAGTAAAGAAACACCAAGGCATATAATATGTCAAAGATAGACACAAAGTGCTGGAGTAACTCAGCGGGTCAGGCAACATCACTGGAGAACATGAATAGGCCTGGATGGAGTGGATGTGGAGAGGATGTTTCCACTAGTGGGAGAGTCTAGGACTAGAGGCCATAACCTCAGAATTAAAGGATGTACCTTTAAGAAGGAGTTGAGGAAGAGTTTCTTTAGTCAGAGGGTGGCGAATCTGTGGAATTCATTGCCACAGAATGCCGTGGAGGCCAAGTCACTGGATATTTTTAAGGCAGAGATCGATAGATTCTTGATTAATAAGGGTGTCAGGGGTTATGGAGAGAGGCAGGGGAGTGGGATTGAGAGGGAAAGATAGACAGATCAGCCATGATTGAATGGCAGAGTGGACTTGATGGGCAAAATGGCCTATTTCTGCTCCTATACCTTATGAACTTATGGGATAGGTGACGTTTCGGGTTGAGACTGAAAAAGGGTCCCGCCCTGAAACATCATGCATCCTTTTTCTCCAGAGATGTTGCCTGGCCCGCTGAGTTACTCCAGCACTTTGTGTCCATCTTGGATATAAACCAGCATCTGCAATTCCTTTCTACGCATACCGACGGGAGTATTTTACAGCAAACACTGGGGGAAATTGTGGTCAACTAGACTCCTCTTCCACAAGCATTTTGAGCTAGAACATCAGTAAATTTCAAATGCCAATTTATTATCCAACATGCTCTCCAGGGAGAGATTTCCATGTTCAATTAAACTGGGAAGCCGTTCTTAATGAACAGACATACAACTTTGTTAAACACAATGCACTGATGAAAATCCTCCCCATCCCAACATGTTGAAATCTCAGGGAAAGCTTTGAACAGCAAAACAGAAGGTCAATTTAGCAAATTGGAACATAATTGGTGAAAGGAAGGAGCCTACCAGGCATCAGTGTCAATGCCCCCTTCAGAAAGCAAGATGAAGCAAATCAGGTAGACACAAAAAGCTGGAGTAACTCAGCGGGACAGGCAGCATCTCTGGAGGGAAGGAATGGGTGACGCTTCGGGTCGAGACCCTTCTTCAGACCGATGTCAGGGGAGTATATGGGACAAAGATAGAAAGTAGGCGGAGACAATAAGACTAATGGGAGAACAGGGAAGGGGAAGGGGATGGAGAGGGAAGGAAAGCAAGGGGTATCAAGTTAGGGAAGTCAATGTTCATACCGTTGGGGTGTAAACTACCCAAGTGAAATATGAGGTGCTGTTCCTCCAATTTGCGCTGGGCCTCACTCCGACAATGGAGGAGGCCCAGGACAGAAAGGCCAGATTGGGAATGGGAGAGGGAGTTAAAGTGCTGAGCCACTGGGAGATCAGGTAGGTTAAGACGGACTGAGCGGAGGTGTTCAGCGAAACGTTCGCCAAGCCTGCGCTTGGTCTCGCCGATGTAGAGAAGTTAACACCTGGAACAGCGGATACAGTAGATGAGGTTGGAGGAGGTGCAAATGAATTACTTGGTGGAACAGCACCTGATATTTCGCTTGGGTAGTTGACACCCCAGCGGTATGAACATTGACTTCTCTAACTAAATACTCAATGAAAGGATGTTTTCTTAAAAAGTTAATCTGCTTTTCTCACCACAGATGCTGCCTGACTCGTCGAGTGTTGGCATCTTTCCTGTTTCTGTTCCACATTCCCAACATTCATACCATCTTGCCTTAATGCCACGTCCTGTTCTGTCAACTAACCTGTTTTGCAGGTTAATTGGCCTCTGTAAATTTTCTCCTCAAGTGTAATGTTTGGATGGGAATGCGGGATGGCAGAGAACTGGTATGAATGGTTGATTGATGGTCGGCATGGACTTGTTGGGCCGAAGGGCCTGTTTCCAGGCTGTACCTCCAAAATAAAAACATTCTTTTTTAAACTTACTCTTCCTCACCAACGTACCTTAAAATACAGCTTGGTGATATGTGCTATATTGTACTGTCTGACAGTTCCAGTTACAACGATTGCCTTGCACGTACTCTTTCTAAGTAATGTTGTCAGTACCAATTTGTCCAGACACCTTTCTTTTGTGAATCCCTATCCTTGAGGAATTAAGTGTGTCTTATTTAAGCTGAATGTAGACAGCAGGGAAGAAATAATGCCATTCTTTACTCTGGGCTGGATTTAAACCTTACACAGTGAAGGAATACTCTGCCTACCTACATTATTAGGCAATTGAAACCATATGCCCACTTGGAATCTCCACAGAAGCCCTTCCAATCCATTGTTATAACCATGGCAGTATCAACTATTTCCTAATATGTGGTCATAAGGAATAGGAGTAGAATTGGGCCATTCAGCCCATCAAGTCTCCTCTGCCTCACCCCATTCTCCTGCCTTCTCCCCATGACCTCTGACACCTGTACTAATCAAGAAATCTGTGCTGGAAACATGGCACAAAGTCATTGGGGGCGGCACAGTGGCGCAGCGGTAGAGTTGCTGCCTTACAGCACCAGAGACCCGGGTTCGATCCTGACCATGGCTGTGGTGTACAGATGTTGTACGCTTTCCCTGTGACCACGTGGGTTTTCTCCGGGTGCTCTGGTTTCCTCCCACACTCCAAAGACATATAGGTTTATAGGTTAATTGGGTTCAGCAAAAGTTGTAACTTGTCCCTGGTGTGTATAGGATAGTGTTAGCGTACGGGGTGATCGCTGGTAGGCGCGGAGTTGGTGTGCCGAAGGGCCTATTTCCGCGCTGCATCTTTGAAGTCCAAGGACTAATGTCTAAAGTGCTGGGGTAACTCAGCAGGTCAGGCAACATCTCTGGAGAACATGGATTTGTGATGTATTGGGTCGGGGCCCTTCTTCAGACTCTTCCTAATATGTGCTAATAGATTAGTCTCTGTTTATGGTCTAAAATGTTTAAAGATCAAATCAGGAGAGCAGTTCTTTGACACTTACAGACATTTCAAAGAAATTAAAAGATATTGAGACTGCCATACAAAATCTGAAGCCGCTGAATAGATGTACTCCATCGAATAGCTCCTTTGAAATCTTCAAGTCAGCACTGTTAGAAACCTCACTACACAACATTGGAATCAGCATTTTAAATTATTTTTACATGACATCGTAAGAGATGGGAAATGATAAAAGAAAGATCAATATTTCTCAACCAGAAATATAGCTATTATTAGAAGCAAAGTTTAAAGGTCTCACTTTGCCAAAGTACATAATTGAGAGAAAGTGAATTTCAGATTCTGCATAACATCCATTAGGAAGTCAGGCAATTAAACCCATACATAGTTCAAAGTCCCAGGGGTATTTTAATGGCAGTTCTATTTCATTCTGATTTTCATATCGGTTACACATTATACCTGGTAACCTTCAGGAAAAAATAGAGATCACGCCACATGTGCTAATCCCAGTCAACCTCCAAGTCGTCGATATTCAATGCTCAAGTCAGTCTTCAAGGTTAGGAAATCGAAAAGTGAATAGGAGACCTCATAGAAAGTCAATCAAATTAGATGGACTGGTGCTTGAAACTGGCTTTCCCCATAAATCTTCCAAACCTCTCCTTCAAATAATGTGTATCTTTATCCCAGATTGAACTCTATAAAAAGGTGGGCTGTGTCCTCACTTATTTATACATAACCTATATAGACGGCGACACAGTGTTGTGGCTGGTAGATCTGCCGCCTCACAGCGCCAGAGACCCGGGTTCGATCCTGACCTCGGGTGCTGTCTGTGTGGAGTTTGCGCGTTCTCCCTGTGTCTGCGTGGGATTCCTGCTGGTGCTCTGGTCTTCCCTCGACATCCCGAAGACGTGCGGGTTTGTAGGTTAGTTGGCCCCCTAAAAATTGCCCCTGGGCGTACAGGGTGTGAATGGTTGATCAATGGTCACCGTGGGCTCGGTAGAGTTTGGTCAACTCTCAACCGATGAGTTTGTAACCTTTATAATGACTATAAAACTTTCCCTGGAACCCGCTGCTTGAAGAAGTTACTAAATCATTCAGCGGGTGTGGACATTATTGATCAACGGGACAAATGAAAAATGAAGACTCACTGAATAATGGTCTCCCTTGTCCTCAACATCGATGGAATATCAAGAGTGTGTTGCTCTTATTTTGCATAACAAATGAGAACATTTCAAAATGGCCTCTGTGTCTCCCATTTCTCCCTCTCCCCTCCACACACATACCCCTCACCTCCCCTCTATCTCCCTGCACCATCCCCTTCCACCTACATCCTTCCCTCTGGCTTTACCACTTCACTCCTCATCTGACACGCTTTTGTCTCCTTTTCACCTTTTGCCTTTGTCACTTTCTCCATTCATCTACCAGTCATAGCCCGTCCTCATCTGTATCCACCCATCACTTGCGTAGGAAGGGACTGCAGATGCTGGTATATGCCGAAGATGGACACAAAATGCCTGAATAACTCCGAGGGCCAGGCAGCATCTCTGGAGAGAAAGAATAGGTGAAGTCTCAGGTCGGAACCCTTCTTCAGACCGAATGTAGAGGTGGGGGAACAGGGAAGAAACTAGGGATGAGAAACGGCCAGAACAAATCGGGGTCAGCTACAGATGACCACAGGAAGGATGGAGCTCCACGGTGGTGAAACTCCAAGAGGTAGATCTCTACTTTCAGTCTGAAGAAGGGTTCCAACAAAAAACGTCACCCATTCCTTTTCTCCAGAGATGCTGCCTGGCCCTCGGAGTTATTCAGGCATTTTGTGTCTATCCATCTATCACTTGCCAGGTTTCTCTCACCCCCATGCCTTCTCAAGCTTTCATACTACCCCCCCCCCCCCCATCCCCTTACCATAATCAGTGCGAAGCATTCTGACACAAAACATCACCAGACCATTCCCTCCACGGATGCTGCCTGACCTGCTGAGTAACTCCAGCACTGTGTGTTTTACTCTAGATTAGAGCAGCATCTGCAGTTCCTTGTGTGTCTGTGTCTCTCTTGCCTTGAAGCAGCCTGCTTCTAGAGGAAGTGCTTAGAAATAATATGGCAAGAAACTAAAGACAACAAAAAGAACAACAAAAATAAACATCAAAGCATCTGTGGAGGCTAAAGGTGCCTGCTGAGGTCAGCCACCATTTTGTTTAGTTTAGTTTAGTTTAGTGAAAAATATATAAGAGAAGACTAGAACATGATTAAATGTGGAACATTTTTTACATATTTTAAGTCGTGATGAAGTATGGAGAATGGGAGAGGTTTGAATATTTCACAACCAGAGATGCTGTTACTCTGAGAGAAAAAGTTGAAAGGCCTCACTTTGCTAAAGTATATCATTGAGAGATAGTGAATTATAATCCAACCTTGGCATCCATTAGGAAGTGTAACAATTAAGCAGATACTTGGTTCAAAGTCCCGAGAGTATCTTTAACAGCAGATCAGTTCAAACGGTTACCATTTATATTGAAACTAGATTCCATTAAAGCAATGGAACGTAGACTCTAGACAAAAGAGACTGCAGATGATAGAGGAAAATATGGAATTAAAAAATGATGGAAGAACTGAGCAAGTCAAGAAGCATCTGCGGAGACTAATGGTAACCGCTGAGTTCTTCTCTGTTTAGTTTAGCTTATTTTAGCTTAGCTCAGCTTAGTTTAGAGATACAGCACAGAAACAGGCCCTGCAGTCCATTGTGTAGGAAGCAACTGCAGATGTTGGATAGACACAAAATTCTGGAGTAACTCAGCGGGTCAGGCAGCATCTCTGGAGAGAAGGAATGGGTGGTTTAGTGTCGAGACCCTTCTTCAGACTCAGACTTAAGGAAGAAGGGGCTCGACCCAGAAAGTCACCAGTTCTTTCTCTCCAGTGATGCTGCCTGTCCTGCTGAGTTACTCCAGTATTTGCTGTCTCCCCTGCAGCCTATTGAGTCCACATCGACCACCTGTTCACAATGGGAACTATGTTATCCCACTTTCTCATCTCCTTGAACACTAGGGGCAATTTTTACAGAGGCCAATTTGCCTCCAAACCCGCACATCTTTGGGATGTGGGAGGAAACCGGAGCACCCGAAGAAAACCTATGTGGTCGCAGGGAGAACGTGCAAACTCCACATAGACAGCACCCGAGGTCAGGATTGAACCCGGGTCTCTGGAGTTGTGAGGCAGCAGCCCTAACGCTTCGCCACTGTGCAGCCCATAATTTCTGAGCACAGTCGCAGCTTTTGCAACTCCGCTATCTGATTTAAACAAAGAAACAGATATGTCATCAGGTGTAGACAAGAAAAACAAAGCACTTGTAACAAGATGCAGAAACAAGTTACAAACTCTAAGGATGTTTGAATGATCGTCACCTAGCCATCTGCTATTCTCAGTCTGACATCCGCTGGCAATCGAACACACAAGCCTCATCAGCTTTCACTTTGAATTTACCAGTTTGTTCAGCAACCTTTTGTTGATTACAAATAATAGAAAAAAGTTGTTTCATAATATGGGTGAATTTAGTTCAATAATAAGACTGGCAAACACATTGCAATAGGCAAAAATAGGGGCGGCACAGTGGCGATAGAGTTGTTGCCTCGCAGCGTCAGAGACCCAGGTTTGATCCTGACTATGGGTTCTGTCTGTACAGGGTTTGTACGTCCTCACTGAGCCCATGTGGGTTTTCTCCGGTTTCCTCCCACATGCCAAAGACGGGCAGGTTTGTAGGTTAAGTGGCTTCTATAAATTGGTCCCAATTATGTAGAAAAGAACTAGTGTACAGGTGATCGATGGTCAACGTGGACTGGATGGGCTGAAGGGCCTGTTTCCACGTTGTATCTCTATACAAAAAGACAAATTTCCCTCCACAGATGCCACCTAGCCTGCTCGGTACCTCCAGATATTTGTTTACTTTCCCCTAAAATGTAAGGATTGTGCCAGTTGACACGTTGGTTCCCAGTTTGATTCTTGAGCAGTTGTTGCCAGATGGTGACGGGGGGAGCGGGGGAGGGGGGGGAGAAGGGGAGCGGGGGGAGTGGGTTAATTTCATATTAGGGGCTGCAACATGTCAAATGATTTGGTCCCCTACCACAGCCCTCTCCAGATGATGCCGCATCTTTCCATTACAAAGTTTGCCTTTGTATTCCCTGCAGCATGTAATGAAGGGAGCTGGATTCATATTCATTCCATGCTGAAACAAAACGCAGATTAAGCGATTGCCTGACAGAACTTCCATTAATATGGCTCTGTTTCTCTGCAAATACAAAGTCTAGTTTAGTTTGGTTTAGTTCAGTTTCTAGTGCTGGAACAGGCCCTTCGGCCCACCTAGTCCGAACCAACCAGCAATCCCTGCACATTAATACTATCCCAAACTAGGGACAATTTTTTACATTTATGCCAAGCCAATTAACCTACAAACCTATGCGGCTTTGAAGTGTGGGAGGAAGCCAAAGATCTCGGAGAAAACCCACGCGGTCACGGAAAGAACGTACAAGCTCCGTACGGACAAGCCCCCTTAGCCAGGATCGAACCTGGGTCACTGTAAGTGCTGTAAGGCAGCAATTCTACCGCTGTGCCACCGTGCCGTGACGTCCTTGGTTAATTGGCCACACAATTTCAAAATGTTGTTCCAGAACACCTTCCACTTCCCATCCAGCAACTCTGTCAGTGTGGAGCGGGTTTGCCAGCTTCAAATGTATCGTGTGGAGGGGCGGTCTCCCAACTCACAGACCATTCCCTGGAAAATGTGACTTTTAATGTCATAACATCGTATAGCAGAAAGGTCACCTCGTAAGATAGACACAAAGTGCTGTAGTAACTCAGCAGGTCAGGCAGCATCTCTAGAGGGCATGGATAGGTGACGTTTCGGGTCAGGACCCTTCTTCGGACCGATTGTAAAGGTGGGGGGACACCTCACTTTAGAAACACGACTCCCAGTGACAGCGTTTCCTGACATTAAGCTTTCAGTGCACGCACACATTTTTACTCATCACTTCTGTTTTATTTTATAACCCCCATTAATTCTATGTCCTTTTGGTTCTGAACTCTTCTGCCAGTGGGAATAGATTTTCTATTTCAACTCGCACCGGATTCTTCCTGTTTGTAAATCATTTAAACCATCTCTCAGTTCCAGGGAGAGCAGTCAGTGCCACCCTTTGTAGTCTGTCCATAAAGACGAAGTTCTTCATCTCTGGGATCTTTCTAGATCCCTTCTGCATCATTCATGAACCTTTCTCATCTTTCCTAAAAGGCAAGAATGTGAACTGAACGCTATTCTTCAGTTATGGACAAACCAGAACTTTGTAAACATTCACCATTTCTTCCTTGGTATTTCTTTTTTATTTATTTTTTTATTTTTATTAGAAGCAAACATATTATGGTAAAGTATAGTTACATATTATAGTAAAAAACTTTTCATGTACATCAATCATACATTATTAAAATTTTCAATTGTGGATTGATTCTGCTTCTAGTTTTTTTTATAGATAGATAGAAAGAGAGAGAAAGAGAAAAAAAGAATTACAAATGTCAAAAAATAAAAAAAATAGTGGAATAAATTACTAATAATACGTCATTGGAGATAGGTTCGTAGATTATAAAGTATAACTTTTCATCTAATTCTGAGTTCAAGCTTCAGTTGGGCTTCCTTGGTATTTCTCTGTGTTCTTTTATTTATAAAGCCCTGAATCCTTATGCTTTTAAATCCACGTTCTCAATTTCCTTTGCCGCTTTCAGTAAAGTACGCACTTATACCCCCAGATCTCTCTCTTTGCACTCCTTTTCAATTATCGAGTTGTAGACAGATAGTCCAATAACAGGCTCAGTGAGTCCATAACAGCCATCAACTACCAATTGACCCTAATCCCACATTAATCCCTTTTTTTAAACATTCTCCCCACATTCTCATCAACTCTTCCCAGATTCTGCCACTCACCTACAGACCAGGGCGATTTAGAGATACAGCGGGGAAACAGGCCATTCAGCCCACCGACTCCATGCCGACCAGCCATCACAAGTACACTAGTTCTATCGGACACACTAGGGACAATTTACGGAAGACAATTGACCTACAAACCTGTACATCTTTGGGATGTGGGAATCAACCAGAGCAGCTGGAGAAAACCCACGCGGTCACAGGGGAGAACGTACGAACTCCGTACACACAGCACCCGTGGTTAGGATCGAACCCAGTTCTCTGGCACTGCAAGGCAGCAACTCAACCGCTGGGCCACCGTGCCGCCATTTACAATGGCAAATTAAACTATTAACCCATTGGCGCATCGGATGTGGGAGAAAACTAGAGCACATGGAGGGAACCCAGGGACAACATGCAAACTCCACACAGACAGTATCCAAAGTCAGCATTGCACCTGGGTCTCTAGCCCTGTGAGGCAATGGCTCGACCAGCTGAATGTGTCCGTTAGTTTATAAAGCCACATCTTATTCTTCCGACCAAAATGTAGTATCTTGCATTTTGCTACACTAAATTTCATCTGCTGCATGCACTGATTCTCTGTCTGTAGGCTCGTCAGACGGCGTAACTGGAGGGAGCTGAAGAAGTCATATGCGAGGAGCAAGGTGGGAGGGAGAACTGGGGTAATGCCTCCAGGCCCGGGACGCAAAGATGGCCGGGCGAGGCGAGAGGAGAGGAGAGGAGAGGGACATCAATTTGCGGGACCTGCTCTAGTACATCGAGTGCGCGGGCTGACCGGACTTTGGACTTTGAATAATGGCGCCATGAATGGTGGTGCCAGCATGTGCAATGGGTATTCACTGTGCAGTTGCATATGAGACAAATAAAACACCTTTGAACCATTGAACCTTTTTGTGCATAAAACCACCTGCTGGAGGAACCCAGCAGATCAAACAGCATCTGTGGCATTGCATGGACTTCAGGTTAAGACCCTGCATCATCACTGTCTCTGCACTACCTGCTTCTATCTCTTCCCCAAGATCTTCCTGGTAGACCCATTGTTTCTACCTGCTCTTGCCCCCAATGGACCTATCTCTTCCTACCTTGAAGCTACCTGGTCTCCGCTAATCCACATCCAAGACACCTCTCATGCCCTCCACCATTTTGGCAACTTCCAATTCCAACTTCCAGTTCCCTGGCCCCAACTGCCTCATCTTCACCATGAAGATCCAGTCTTCCCACACCTCCCTTCTCTATCAGGACCGTTTTAAAAGTCCTGATAGAGAAGCTGCACCACCGTGCCACACACCTGTTACAAGGCAAAGGCGTAACCATGGTGATTGATTATTGGGTATGGTAAATTGGTTATTAGACCAATCAACCCGATCCTACAGACCTATCCCTTATAAACTCTGGAGCCCCAGAGGAGAGTGTGAGTGTTGGAAATAGGCCCATTGGATGAGTTCACCTCATTGTGTGGTCCAGAGTTCATTGTTGATCTGGTATCAAGACTGATGGAGAATGTGGGCATGAGTGGACTGGCCACTCCGGAAGTGGCGGCGCTGGTGACCGTCTGCGGCTCGCCTGCAGTCCGTTTGTTTTTACTGTTTTGTGTTGTTTTTTTCGTTTTGTCTAGCTAAGTTTTTGTTTTTTTAGGTTGTGTTTATGTGTGGGGGGTTGAAACGGGGCTTGCTGTCTCTCCCTTCGGGGGAATGCGACTTTTTTGTCGTATCCCCCTTCTCTGCCTCCGTCTGCGCTGAGGCCTAATGGCGGAGCTGGCGACCTCGAGGCTCCAGAGGCAGCCTGTCAGGACTCGCCCTGTGCTCGCTCCCGTGTGGGCAGCCCAGCTCGAGGGTGGAACGGCGCTCCTGTCGGGGCGGCCCAACTCGAGGGTGGAACGGCGCTCCTGTCGGGGCGGCCCAGCCCGAGGGTGGAACGGCGCTCCCGTCGTGGCGGCCCAGCTCGAGGGTAACGGCGCTCCCGTGAGGGCGGCCTGGCGCGGGGCTGAGACGCTCACGTGAGGGCAACCCGGCTCGGGGCTGGAACGGTGCTCCGGTGGCTGAGACGGCGTTCTGGCGGCGGCGGCCTGAGTCCGGGGTTCGGCCGCGGGCCAGTGGACGACGTCGTCAACAGCTGCGTCCGCTGGACTGGAGGGCGGCAGCTTCGACCACCCCGGGCCGCGGTGTTTGAACCGGCCCGTTCGCGGAGCTCGGTGAGCGGCGGGACTGACTTACCATCGCCCGGTGGGGTATCGCCTCAGCGCAGAGGGAGAAGAGGAGGGAAGAGACTGCAGCCCTAAGATTTTTGTTTCCATCACAGTGAGGAGGTGCTTGGTGGACTCACTGTGGTGGATGTTAATTTGTGTTTACTGTCTGTTCTGTTGTCTATTATTGTATTATTGTATGTATGACTGCAGGCACGAAATTTCGTTCAGACTGAAAGGTCTGAATGACAATAAAGGAAATTCAATTCAATTCAATTCAATTCATAGGCAGGAGACTCTTGTGCCCTCCTGCCTATGTACCTTCTGAAGCTTATTCTTATCTTCCTCGTGGTTTCAACTTTGTGAGAAGGCAAGATACAAATGATGAGACAACAAGGATCACAAAGGTGGACACAAAATGCTGGAGTAACTCAGCGGGCAGCATTTCTAGAGGGAAGGAATGGGTGACGTTTCGGGTCAAGACCTTTCTTCGGACTCGTCTCAACCCAAAACGTCACCCATTCTTTCTCTCCAGAGCTGCTGCCTGTCCCGCTGAGTTACTCCAGCATTTTGTGTCTATCTTTAAGTTAAACCAGCATCTGCAGTTCCTTCCTGTACTACGGATTACAAAAGAGTGCATAAGGTAATAAGGAGGTGCCCTGCTTCATAATGGGAGTGGAAGAGGTAGCGGGGAGAGCTTTGAATGCAACACAGTGAGATAACAGTGTGTGTGTCAGGGAGCTGTTTACCAGACAAGTGATGAATGGTAATATTTTTGTAATAATTAATCTCACTTCCATCATTTCTAGCTGGCACGGTGCATTTTTTTCCTCTAATGGATATTCCAAAGAACTGACATACATTGTAACCTCTTCTGCTAGAGCTAATTTATTTTGTTCAATGAAGTATACAGTACATTTTATTGAAAGCCCTGTCAATGTAAAAATTAATGCAAGAGCCACAACATCATCAACATGGAGTGTCATTTTAATGTTCACTAGCTCTTCCCCTCCAATTAACCTCCTGTGTTCCTGATGCCTTTAGATGTGGAAGATACAGACTTATAGATTTCTGGCACAGACGTGCAGGAGGTTGAGGGGTGATCTTTAAGAAAAAATCTGTACAAAATCTGTACAGAATCATCAAATGCACAGTCTTTTTCCCAGAGTACAGGAATCGTGAGCCGGAGGACATAGGTTTAATGTGATGGGGGAAAGATTTACTAGGGACCTGAGGGATTACTTCCTTTACAAAAGGGCGGTGGGCGTATGGAACGAGCTGACAGAGGAGGCGGTTGAGGCAGGTACTAATGCAACACTTAAGGAATATTTTGTCTGGTATATGGATAGGGCAGGTTTGGAGGGCCAAACACAGGCAAGTGGGACTACAGTAGATGGGGCATGTTGGTAGGTATGTGCAAGTTGGGCCGAGGGGCCTGTTTCCATGCTGAACAATTCTATGAGGATGAGAACATTCGGCCCAACATGTCCTAGAAGGGGCTATGCAAATGGATCCTACTTTCCTGCCATTAGACTTAGACAAATTGGCCGGTTTCTATGGCAACTTGGGCCTCACAAAAGAGAAAATAAATTGGAGTATTGTGATAAGTTTCGGGCCCCTTATCTGAGGACGGATGTACAGGCATTGGAGAGGATCCAGGAGAGGTTTGTGAGAATGATCCCAGGGATTGATAAATTGATTAAAAAATACATCGATAGATGCTCCTGAACACATCATCAGTGATGTAACCCGGGGTCATTGGGTGTTTCGGGTCTTTCAACATCAGACACCCTCACCCAGGCGACCCAGCCGTGGTTGATCAGACCACGACTTGTGTTCAGGTGGCATTCGCTCCTCCCCATGAACCTCCTCTCCTGATCCAGGGCCATCTCGAGGCCTTCGCCTCTGCCTCTGTGGTGTTCTTGATGGCTCTTCTCCTCGCCATTCCGTTGAGTCAATGTATGATGAGTGTTTGACAGCACTGGGCCTGTACTCGCTGGTGTTTAGAAGGCTGAGGGGGGACCTCAATAAAACCATTTTGTGCATATACTAAGACTTTTAACGATGATAAGGCTCACGGCCTCTCAGACTGTGAGTTCCACATCCTCAGCACCAGTTATGCAAATATTTTCCATTCCTTCCTTCCTAACCAGCGCTAATCTTTCTACTGATCATTTAAAAAACCTTAGACCTCTGAACCAAACATGGAGACATCGAGGAGTCCTGCTTCAATGATGTAGAAGCATTGTGGAATCAACATGTGAACAGGATTTACAATTTACAATACCGAGGCTATATTTGAGTTTGTGCAGAAACAGGCCCGTCGCCCCACCGAATCCTCGCTGACCAGCGATCACCCCACACACCAGCACTATCCTACACACACACTAGGAATAATTTACAATTTTTAGCGAAGCCAAATTATCCAAATTAACTTCTAAACCTGCACGTCTTTGGAATGTGGGAGGAAACCAGAGCACCCGGGGAAAACCCACGCTGTCTCGGGGAGAACGTACAAACTCCATAGTTTTACAGACAGCACCTGTAGTCAGGATTGAACCCAGGTCTCTGGCGCTGTAAGGCAGCAACTCTACCGCTGCGCCACCGTGCGGCTCCAAATTTGGCTACTGATTTATTTGTCTAATTTTAGGCTCATTTATTTTGCTACTTCTCGAAATTACCAGAAAGAAACTTAAGACTTGTCCTTGATCTGGACAAAGATATCAAAACACTCTCTACACACGTTAGCACGCCCATCAACTCTTGTTGATATTTCCTTCAAGGTCATTCCTCCTCTCTCTCTGACACTTGCATTCCTTTTCCCATGAGATTCCTGACCAGGCCCCTTTCTCAGGATTCACTAAACGTCTGATGTGTGTGGAAAAGTTCGATATTTATACACATCAAAAAACGTCTGCAGTGGACTCCTTGCTAATCCCAGCGAGATAGCATCCCACTGGTCGACTGCGTGAGGGAACTCTCAGACAATCAGTCCGTCAGCTGTACTCCCACATGGACAGCAGCTGCTTAAAGTCGGGATTTTTTAAAGCTTGATGTGCACTTAATTTAATGAGTACAACTCGTCATCATTAAAATGACCAGGTATCTCACAATTAGAGATATCAATCTGGACTAGTCATAGACTCATACAGCGTGGAAACAGGCCCTTCTGTCCAACTTTCCCACACTGACCAACATGTCCCATCTACACTAGTTCCACCTGCCTGTGTTTGGCCCATATCCCTCTAAACCTATCCTTTCCATGTGCCCGTCCAAATGTTTTTTTTAATGCTGTGATGGTACCTGGATCAACTACCCCCTCTCACAGCTCGTTCCACACACCTACCACCCTTTGTGTAAAAATGTTGCCCCATCGAGTTCCTATTAAATCTTTCCCCTTTCAACATAAACCTATGCTTCTTGATTCCCCTACTCTGGGTAAAAGACTACATTTACCCTATCTAATCCCCTCTTGATCGTATACCCTTACGATCTAGTACGGCTCTACAAAATAAACAAATTAATCTTGTAAGAGGTCATTCGAAGCATCGGTGTGTACACTAAGCACCAAGATTTGCTTTTCCACGACTACTTTTGGCCAGAACCCATCGGTGTAATGTTCCTCAGTGATAGTGGCTTCAATTAAGATTTGGAATGTGTGTTCATCTATTGACCACTCTCCATAACACTGGTTTTAAAACTCTAGCTAGTGTTTTCATATGTTGCAAGATCTGTTATGCATTTCCAAAATTTTCCATTTTGATTCAGTTATTCTTCCTTTTTAAATCATTTCGGGTCAATAATCAAATAGAGGGATGTTGATACTGGAAGTGTTCGAATTTCAGCAAAGAGTTCTCCCACAGCATTAATAACAGTCTCATGCAGTACAAAGTGAAAATTACATTGCTTCAGTGAATACAGAAATGGCACTTTATATTTGCAACCCAATAGGAAAATCCTGCACTATATGTTTCTGCTCCAACTTCAAAAGATCATCAACTCGAGGTGTATAAAATCATGAGAGAAATAGATCGGGTAGATGCACAGAGTATCTTGCCCAGAGTAGGTGAATCGAGAACCAGAGGACATAGGTTTAAGGTGAAGGGGAAAAGATTTAATAGGAATCTGAGGGGTAACTTTTTCACACAAAAGGTGGTGGGTGTGCGGAACAAGCTGCCAGAGGAGGTAGTTGTTTAAAGATCAGTCACCATGTTATTGACTGGAGGAACAGGACCAAGGGGTCAGTCTGAAGAAATGTCCCAACCCAAAACATCACCTTCTCCAGAGATGCTGCCTGTCCTGCTGAGTTAATTCCAGCACTTTGTTTTATTTTTGTGTGAATCAGCTTCTGCTGTTCTTTGTGTCTCCAAGGGGTCAAATGTCTTACTTTTGGTTCTTTCTTTTTTGGTTTTAGAGATACAGCATGGAAACAGGCCCTTCAACCCACCATGTCCACTCTGATCACCAGCACACTAGTTCCACGTTATCCTGCTTTCGCATCTACTCCCTACATACTGGGGGAGGGGGGGGGGTGCAATTTACAGAAGCTAATTAACCTTCAAACCTGCACGTCTTTGGAATGAGAGAGGAACCCAGAGCACTGTGAGGAAACCCACGTAGTCACAAGGAGAATGAAAGGCACATGAGGCAGCAACTCTACCAGTTGCACCATTTTGCCGCCCAGAACTGACTACTGCTCTACCACTGCACCGCTATTCCGCCCTATTTCTTGTTCCCTTGAGCCTCCAGAATAGCACCTCGACCTTAATTTTACTCCAATTCATGTTTTGACAACAAAAGGATTTTTTTCATTGGATCCAGGGATAACGCTTTGCAGTTTGCCCATGATAGATGATAATTTTTACAATGCACAATCAAGCTATCAACACCTCTTACAATGCTGTTAAAATTCAATGTATCCTTAGTCTGATTAAAATCTCTGCAATACAAATAAGTAATTCCACTTAATAAATACAAGCTCCTAGCTGCTTCAGAAGAGTCCACAGAGAGTGGAAATAATGATAATAAATAAATCAAGTGTGCCGTAATGTTAAATGAGAATCATAGTGTTGATTTTGAATAGACTCAATTTATATTTAACATATATCATGTCAGTTAAACAACCTGAATGTGTTTGACAAAAAGACTTGATGAGAACAGAAAAACCCCAAGAGATACATTTAAAGGAAAGTAAAACAAACTCAAGAGGTCAGAAGAAATGATTAATAACTCCATGCAAGAACAATCTAGTGTAGAAATTCATAAATACTTAAGTATAATGTAATAAAATCTAACTAGAGCTTCCTAAGGCATAGCATGGTAATCAAGGATAAAACACAAAGTGCTGAAGTAACATGTGTAGGAAGGAACTGCAGTTTGTGGTTTACACCGAAGATAGACACAATATGCTGGAGCAACTCAGCGGGTCAGGCAGCGTCTCTGGAGATAAGGAATAGGTGACGTTTTTGGGCCGAGAAGGCTCTCGACCCAAAGTGTCACCTATTCCTTTTCTCCAGAGATGCTGCCTGACCTGCTGAGTTACTCCAGAATGATGTATCTATCTTTACTCAAGTAGCATAGTGGGTCAGGCAGCATCCCATTTCAGTTCTGGACCTTTCTTTGAATACAAAGTACTGGAGTACTGGAGTACTGGAGTAAATTCAGTGAGTTAGGCAGCGTCTGTGAAGAACACGGACAGGCGATGTTTCGGGTTGGGACCCTTTTAAGACTGACTGTCATAGGGGGGAAGATAGTTGGAAAAGAAGTGGTGGCAGGACAAAGCCAGGCAAGTGATAGGTGGAAACATCGCCTACCCCAGTCCTCCAGAAATGTTGAGTTACTCCAGCACTTTGAGCTTTTCTCCAGACTCCAGCATCCGCAGTTCCTTGCGCTCCATAGTAATAAATGAGATTGGGAAGGGGAATGGAGCACGTGCTTCAAGGACCATAAGGAAAAGGCTAAGTGAGAGAATACACCTTGGGAGTTCTGAAGTGCATCAGATTAGCACATTTTCTGGATGAGTTGATAGCACTATCTTCTGACATTTTGAAGGTGCACAACGTTCTCTGAAGCTGAATGCACATAATTGTGACCTGGGCCTTGGCCAAGAGCTTGTAATTTCATGGATAAGAACTTACTGCACCAAGGCAGCTGCTACAGGGCTTGTGTAACTCAAAGAGAAACCACTTTTGTTATTGCGAGCAGCCACTTTGGGACAGTTAGAAATCGGTTCATAAAACAAGGATGTTGCCAAGACTGGAGGGCCTGAGATTTTGGGCAAGACAGGACTTTATTCCTTGGAGCGCAGGAGGCTGAGGGCAGATCTTATTGAGGTGTCTAAAATCATGAGGGGAATAGATAGGGTGAATGCACGGAATCTTTTACCAAGAGAAGGGGAATCAATAATCAGAGGACTGTGGTTTAAGGTGAGAGGGGACTGATTTAATAGGAACCTGAGGGGCAACTTTTTCACACAGAGGGTGGAGGGTATACAGAACGAGCTGCCAAAAGGAAGTAGTTGAGGCAGATACTATAACAGCATTTAAAAACATTTGGATAGGTACATGGATAGGAAAGGTTTAGAGGGATATGGACCAAACGCGGGTAGGTTGGACAAGGTTTGGCATCTTGGTCAACATGAGCTAGTTGGGCCGAAGGGCCTGTATGACATACTGTATGACTATGACTCTAAAGGAAAGAAATGTCCAGGCAAGCGAATACTTCAACAACACTTGCAGTGAGGAAGGGCTGATGTATCTGTTTCATCCCAAGAGGACCCCCTCTTACTCAGAATTCATTGGGCAACCTTCTAAAAGGAGGTGAAGAGATTTCAGAAAGCATACACTGCACTCTGGTGAAACAGTAGTGCCACATTTCAGGTGAAAACCAGTAATGCCACAAATGCTGCTAACTTGAAGGGAAATAAATCAGGTCCTGGTTTATATCTAGTGTCTAGTATTTCTGACTGTGCAGAGCAGATAAAAAGTTGTGAGACACAAAATGCTGGCGTAACTCATGAGAGAAGGAATGGGTGACGTTCTGGCTCGAGACCCTTCTTCAGACTGAGAGTTAGGGGAGAGGGAGACTAGAGATACGGAAGGATAAGGTGTGAAAACGACAGATCTAAACAGACGATGATCAAGGAAATGTAGAAAGGCTCACTGTTAGATGAAGGGAAGGTGACACCGAGGCATACAATCAGTAAAACTAATCAGGAGGACTGTGAAACCAGTCGGAGAACTGGTTGTGGGAGGGACGGAGAGAGAGAGAGGGAAAGCAAGATTTCCTTCCTACACAGAGAAATGGATGAGTACAGTCGATGGGCGTTCGATCTATACCTCAATCTACAAGTCAGTGCAGTTTGTTAGCAATGATTCAGCCATGCAGTAAATGGACGTGCAGTTGAAACCAGTCAAGTAAATAAATAAATTATTTTCTCAGTTCTCTCCTTCCCAGTGCGTTCAATTACCTGGGTCGGGAGCCGTTCCACTACATCGAGCACGTGGACTTTATCTTTGTCTTAGGACATTTTGTAAATGGTGGCAGAATATGGCGACTGGTGCATGTGTGATCTATGCAAAAAGAATTTCACTGTGTAGCGCACACGTGATGATAAAGCACCATTGAACCATTGATTGTGTAGGTTACTGCCCCTATGGGCACCACATGTTACTGCGCATCACATGTTAAAGCATCTGTACTGCAGTCATGAGGATGAGACTGGCAATTTTCAAAGCCACTTGTGTCTAAGCAACTGCCTTCTGCTGCAGCAAGTGTTGCCGAGCACATTAGACCGGAGATGTACGGCAGTCCTTAGTATTTGGTGGCCAGGGGGACCATGTGCAAGCAGATGAGATCAGTTCATTTTGGCATCATATCCTGCACAGACCTAGCAGGCCGAAGGGCTTGTTTGTAATGTATTATAATATAATATAATAATACATAACATAATATAATATATATTATAATATAACATAACATAACAAACTGTAACATCATATAAAATAATATAACAATATAATATAACATATAACGTAATATAATATAATAACATAATATAATATAATATAATATAATATCAGCAGAGTAAAGCAGCTGGTACACAGCACCACAGACCCAGGTTCAATGCTGACGATGTCTGTATGGAGTTTGATGTTCTCTCTGTGACTGGGCTCAGAGACTGTGACAAATTCCTCGTTCAGGTCCCCACCCAAAACCCAATTGATGGTGTCACTTCTTGCTCTTGTTCAGAGCTTGAATATTTCATCACCTTTGCTATGAGTTTCCACATTTTCCCTGCAGACACTTCCCTTCGCTGGCTTGAATGCTCAATTCCTCTGTCCCACTGAGGCGATTTTTTTAGGCGCCAACAGGCAACGAGGCTGTCGCCACATGGTTGCCAGGGTGTCGCCTGTATGGTCGTGAGTTGTCTCCTCAGCCGCCCAAAGAATCGTAGCGTTTTTCTGGTCGCCACTGGATTTTGAAATGTTCAAAACTTTTCAGCGACAGTCGGCGACAGTTGACTTGTCGTAGATTGTCGTTGGGATGATGTAGGTTGTTGCCGGGTGCTGACCTCGGTGAATTCCCGTGGCGACTACATCAACCTACGTCAACCGGCGACAGGTACCGGCGACTGAATTGTCTTCAGTTGTCTTCCGTTGCCGCCGACAGGGTCGTATCTTGTTATAGCTTGTCGCGGGTGGACGTAGGTTGTCGTAGGTGGACGTCCTAATAAGTCGCTGGTTGTAGGTAGCTTGCCGTAGCTTGACGTCGACTAGGTGGTAGGTTGTTGCAGACATTGTCGTAGGGGGGTCCAGTCGCCGGTTTTTCGGCTACGACTATGGCAGTCGCCGGCAATCACCAAAAAAATTGCCTAAGTGGGACAGGCCCATTAATGCGTCGCTTGCATGTATTATGTAGGTACTGTGTAATCCTACTGCAACCAGACACCTTGAGATAGATCCACACCTACGCAACTCAAAAGTAGAGAGGCGGGATTGCAGATGCTGGTTTACCAAGGAAATACACAAAATGCTGGAGTAACTCAGTGGGCCAGGCAGCATCCCTGGTGAAACGTTCAGTTACACCACCTACTCAAAAGTAGGCTGGAAATTCTGCTTTATCTATTCGTAACTGCTTTTTAGTTTAGTTTAGATACAGCACGGAAACAGGCCCTTTGGCCCACTTGGTCCGCGCCGACCAGCGATCCCCGCACATTAACACTATCCTACACACACTAGGGACAATTTACATTTATACCAGGCCAATTTACCTACAATTTATGTACATCTTTGGAGTGTGGAAGGAAACCGAAGATCTCGGAAAAAACCCATGCAGGTCACGGGGAGAAGGTGCAACCTCCATACAGACAGCACCTGTAGTCAGGATCGAACCTGGGTGTCCGGCGCTGCAAGCGCTGTTAGGCAGCAACTCTACCGCTGCGCCACCATGCCTGCCTACAGAAAAAACAGATTTATAAGCAATACCCCTTTATGAATGTAGCTGTTATATGAATAACAGAACATTCCACTATTAGTCGAGATCTCCAACAATGATATTCCATTTGAAAAATGCTGATTGTCTTTTTTTTCAATGAATATTATCAAAATTGTCTGTTTCTTTATACCAATGCAGGAAGAAGTATCCCTGCTGAATACTTCCGCAAAATTAAATTATGGAACTTTGCAAAAGTATATTAAACTAGAAATTATGAAAGTCAGCTTACAATATTTTTTACAGCAATACGAATAATAGAATTCTTCAGGCCTTGCTGATACAGCATAATTCTTGGACGAAATATCGTAGAAAAATATCAGATATTAACAAAGAGAACCTGAAACCAACAAGAGGTGAGAAATTACACAAATTGAAGTTCTGCAGATAAGTTTGGTCTGAATCTTTCATTTGACAGACACAAAAAGCTGGAGTAACTCAGTGGGTCGGACAGCATCTCTGCAGAAAAGGAATAGGTGGCGTTTCGGGTTGAGACCCTTCTTCAGACTATTACTTTTCTCCAGAGATGCTGTCTGACCCGCTGAGTTACTCCCGCATTTTGTGTCCATCTTCAGTTTAAACCAGCATCTGCAGTTCCTTCCTACACATTTGACAAGGACTTCTCCTTCTCAAATATTCCCAAGTAGTTTGATTGGTAGCTTGACGTTTTCTCATTCTTGATCACCCACTGACAACATTAATAATCTTAATAAACAAAACAGATCTTGAAAAATGTCTCCTTTTTAACCTTGTCTCCATTAATGATATTTCGTCATTCTGACAGCCAAACTATTCAAACTATCGCTCAAAGTGTATTAAATCTTTTGCATATTTGAACCCAATAAAAATGATAAAAATTGATATATTTGGCTCATCATAACAATTAAATTGTCATGTTGCATCTCAGTAAACTGTACCTAAGATTCATGCTGTTAAAGCCCACGTCATAATAGCCTTGCAATAGTCCGCAAGTACATCTTGCGCTGTTTAGAGACATTTGAATATATCATTTAAAATAACAATCTTAATATACAATCTGAAATAACATGGATTCCAAGTGGCACAGTGGTAGAGTTGCTGCCTTACAACACCACGGACCCAGGTTGGATCCTGACTACAGGTGCTGTCTGGAAGGAGTTTGCATGTTCTCCCTGTGACCGTGTGGATTTTCTCCGTGTGCTTCAGTTTCCTCCCATATTCCAAAGATGTGCAGGTTTGTAGGTTGATTGGATTCTGTAAATTGTCCCCAGATTGTAGGATAGAACTAGTGCATGGGTGATCACAGGTCGGCACGGACTCGGTGGGCTGAAGGGCCTGTTTCCATGCTGTATCTCTAAATTAAACAAAGGGTTTGGCAAAGTCCTTGATTTCACTGAAGAAATTACTATTCTCAACTCGGATTCAGACATCGGAGGTGCAAAGGGACATGGGAGTACTGGTGCAGGATTAATTTGCCAGTTAATAATAATAATAATAATAATATATTTTATTGTCATTGCACATCAGTGCAACGAGATTTAGTATGCAGCTTCCAACCGATGTAAAAGAAAAGTAAAATAAATAAATAAGCTGTGTGACGTGACCATCCGAGGGAGACAGTCCTGGGGGGGTGGGGGGCACTCAGCAGGGCCGGTTCAGAGCCGCTATAGCTCTGGGAATAAAGCTGTTTCTGGGTCTGGAGGTTCGGGCGTAGAAGGCCTTGTAACGTCTGCCGGAGGGAAGTAGTTCGAACAGTCCGTTACAAGGGTGTGAGGAGTCTTTATGGATGCTGACGGCCTTCCTGAGGCACCGTGTGTGGTAAATGTCCTCCAAGGCTGGTAGCTGTGTCCCAATAATCCTCTGCGCTCTGTGGACGACGCGCTGAAGAGCTCTCCTCTCCGCCTCTGTGCAGCTGAGATACCACACAGAGATGCCATACGTTAATATGCTTTCTGTGGTGCAGCGTTAGAACGTTGTCAGCAGCTGTTGGGGCAGACCAGTCTTTTTTAATGTCCTCAGGAAGAACAGTCATTGCTGTGCCTTCTTGACCAGCGCAGCGGTGTTGGTGGACCATGTGAGGTCCTCAGAAATGTGAGTGCCCAGAAACTTAAAGCTGGACACTCTCTCCACACTTTCCCCGTAAATGGAGATTGGGGCGTATTCTCCATTATGGGACTTCCTGAAGTCAATAATCAGCTCCTTGGTCTTGGAGGTGTTTAGTGACAAGTTGTTACGTGCGCACCAGTCCGCCAGGTTCTGCACCTCCGCTCTGTATTTTGTTTAATCACCGTTGGTGATCAGCCCAATCACTGTTGTGTCGTCTGCAAACTTCACAATGGTGTTGGTGTCGAATGCAGGAACACAGTCGTGAGTAAAGAGGGAGTAGAGCATGGGGCTTAGTACACAGCCCTGTGGTGTGCCGGTGCTCAGGGTGATAGTGGAGGACAGGTGCGGGCCCAGTCTCACTGCCTGCGGTCGCTCCGTCAGAAAGTTTAGGATCCAATCGCATATCGGCGAGCTGAGGCCTAGTTGGTGGAGTTTGGTGGTGAGCTTGGTGGGGATGACCATATTGAATGCAGAGCTATAGTCAATGAAGAGCATCCTCACGTACGTACCCTGTCTGTCCAGGTGAGTCAGGACAGTGTGAAGAGCCAGAGAGATGGCATCCTCTGTTGATCTATTTGTCCTGTATGCAAATTGATGAGAGTCCAGTGAGGCAGGGATGCTGGATTTGATGTGGGAGAGGACCAGCCTTTCGAAGCACTTCATTGGGATTGGAGTTAGGGCAACCGGGCGGTAGTCGTTCAGGTTGGTGACTTTAGACTTTTTCGGCACCGGCACTATGGTGGCTGTTTTCAGGCACTTGGGGACCGTTGCCAGAGATAGTTGATTTGGCAGTAAGGAAAGGTAATGCAATGTTACCATTTATTTTGAGAGAACTAGAATATAACAAAAGGGATGTAATGTTGAGGCTTTATAAGGCACTGGTCAGACCACATTTTTTAGTATTGTGAGCAGTTTTGGGCCCCAGATCTGAGGAATGATGTGCTGGCGTTGGAAAGGTCCACCCTTGAGTCCAAGGATGACTGTGTTAACATATGATGAGCGTTTGATGGCACTGGTCCTGTACTCGCTGGAGTTTAGCAGGATGTGGGGGTGGGGAGACCTCATTGAAACTTATCGAATAGTGAAAGGCCTGGATAGAGTGGATGTGGAGAGGATGTTTCCACTAGTGGGAGAGTGTGGGACCAGAGGGCACTTGTGTCACTTGTGCTGAGACAGGCCACACACAGACAGGCCCATGGCACTGCAAACACTGACAACTCATTACAATCACTCCCATCACCGGATTGGGAAGCCATTCAGATTAAATTGGATGTGGAAATAACATGATTTCATCATGTTTCAATTGAACGTTATGTCAATCATAGGCAGCAGCCAACAATGGAAAATATCCTGCACCAGGATCGGACAAAACGCTGAGACGAACAATAGGGGTGAGAAGGGGAGGAGCATTTATGAAGGTTAAACTGCCTTGCTCATGCATAGGTGGTTAAGATCGAAGTACATCAAGTATTTAATGTCTTTGGGCTACACAGAGGTTAATAATCACAAGTTATTATTTCAAATGAGTTTAAATTAGTGAGACAATAACAAGGGTTGGGTGTTTAAACACTGATGTCAAAAAGGAAATTGCATTGCAGATAGCTGATGATTCTGCAATCTTTTTTGTTATAAGTGCCTCACACTTTGTTCAGTAGATTTGAGGCGTGTTCGAGTCAGAGTCATACAGCATAGATGCAGGCTCAACTTGCCCACACCGACTAACATGCCCCATCTACACAGGTCCCACCTGCCTGCAGTTGGTCCATAAACCTCTAAACCTTCCCTATCCATGTACCTGTCTTCAATGTTATGATAGCACCTGCCTCAACTACCAACTCGGGCAGCTCGTTCCATACCCCCACTACCCATTGCATTTATAATAATATATTTTTAAATTAAAAATTAAGTTACCCTCAGTGTTAAAAGTATTTGATCTGGAATTTTATTTTTGGTTCATCACTAAGAGAGATATTGATAGCTTTATAATTAGTAAGGAGATCATGGAGTATTAGCGCAGGTAAGTTGCTAAGATAGATTAGCCATTTTGCATTTTGCACTGCATTGTTCAGTTCAGAGATACAGCATGGAAACAGGCCCTTCGGCCCACTAAGTCCATGCCATGCATTGATCACTCGTGCACACTAGTTCTATGTTATCCCACTTGGCGCTGCTGGCTTGAAGGGCCGAATGGTCTACTCCTGCACCTATTGTCTATTGCCTATTCTCATCCATTCCCTACACAGTAGGGGAGAATTCACAGAGGCTAATTAACATACAAACCTGCACATCTTTGGGATGTGGGATGAAACCGGAGCACCCGGCAAAAACCCACATGGTCACAGGGAGAACGTGCAAACTCCACACAGACGGCACCCGAGGTCAGGATTGAACCCGGGTTTCTGACAGCAACTCTGCGCCACTGTGCCACCCTGAATAGATGGATTTAATAGAGGCAAAAACAGAACATGCCAAGATAACTCAGCAAGTCGGGCAGCATCTGTGACTAGAAAAACTGAATCAGTGTTTTAGATTTTACTTCGGAGTCACGTGAGTGACTACGTGAAGACCCCCGCCACGACGCATGCGTGTCATATCGCTTTCACGTTGCGAAACGACAGGCGGGGTGGAGCGTTCCCCCGCAGCGGTAAGTTTGAAACCGCGACCTGCAGATAAGAAATTTACTCTGCGGTAGTTTTGTCCCCGCGCTGTTTTTACACAGGGGGGGAAGCTGGACAAAATAGTGTCCACAAGTGCTGCGAGTGAAGCTGGCTGGGGAGGACCGCGAAGTTGCGGGAGCCAGCAGCAGCTGAAGGCACAAGCCCCGTAAGGGATCAGCTGTGCCGACTTTTGGTCCCGCGCCGGCCAGAACACCCGGCCGGGCGGGAGACTATTCAGAATGGGGCCGTCGACTTTTTGGACAAGTCAAAAACGGCAGGAGACGGGGTGGAACGACGTTCCCCCGTAGCGACAATTTTAACCTGGACCTGCAGGTAAGAGCTGCGGTCTTTTTGTGTTTTTACCATGCTAATTACAGGTGGAGAAACCAACGGGCTGCGACAAAGCTGGTGGGTTAGATGGGATCAGCTGTGCCCGATGTCGCCTCCACACCGGCCAGATCCACTCCACGGAAGGGCAGTAAGGACAAAGCTGGAGAGGGAGAACCGCGGAGCAGCGGGCAGCCAGCAGCAGCCAGCGGCACTCGGATCACCGATAATGGGATCAGCTGTGCCCGATGTCGCCTCCGCACCGGCCAGATCCACGCGGCCGGGCAGAAAGGCTAGACACAAAACAAACAAGGTCGTGGACTCAGAGGAGTCCGACTTTGAACAACCGCGGGCGGCCAGCGCCCGAGAGCGCTGGAGCCGGATGGAGCGGTGTGTGGAGCATTTGCTCCAACGTGAGAGACTCCGGGAGATGGAGTCGGGTCACTGTGGGCCCTATGATAAACCCACAGCAGTACCTCTTGAAGGGCTGCACAGTGCTTCTACCTCATCAGATGGGAGCACTGCGGGTCAGTTCTGGGCTGACCTGGAAGAGGGGTCCGCAGCAGGAAAGACAAGTGTGCAAGGGGTGCAGGAATAAGGGAACCTACTGGAACCCACTACAGCCAAAGACAGCACCCCCACGCACCCACCAGCAGAACTGGTGAAAGCTCGAAGGCCCGGTACTCAAAACATGTCTTTTTAGGCCATGGCCCAGGCCGGCCTTCTTGGAAGATGCGGCGACCTCCAACGCCAACCAAACCGAAAATCCAGACACCAGCACAACAACAGCAGCGAAGAACCTACAAAAAGAAGTAAACCTGCCACTGGTAACTATGGAGGTAGGTGGGTCTGGTTCCCTACAAAATACAGGGAGCATGGAGGTTGGGTGGAGATTACACTCTTTTCTGAATGCATGGAGCATGTTAACAACCGATACTTACATCTTAAGCAGTATCCATGGATATACAATAGAGTTTATACACAAGTACAGCCCTCCAGTTCAACATATACTGAACCGAATGTTCGTGCCTTCTGATAAAGAAAAATCAAAAGCGCAAGCTGAACTGGAGCGGCTTTACATAAAAGGTGTAATTGAGAAAACTCAACACGAACCATTAGAATTCGTGTCCAATATATTTATCAAAAACAAAAAAGATGGTGGTTGTCGCATCATCATAGATCTGACAAAATAGATACCTTTGTTACTGCTAAACAATTAATTTCCAAAGGTTACTTCATGGCCAGCATCGATTTAAAAGATGCTTACTATTCAGTGCCTATACGAGGTGACCACAGATGTTACTTAAAATTCAACTGGATGGGACAACTCTGACAGTATAAAGCACTGCCAAATGGATTATCATCAGCCCCAGGCTGTTCACAAAATTTTGAAACCAGCCCTAGCGTTTCTACGGAAACGTAAACACATGGTCATGGCATATTTAGATGACATACTCATTGTGGGCAAAACTTTGGAATTGGCCAAACAAACTGTAACAGCCACAAAACAGTTATTTGAAAAACTGGGATTTATTATCCATCCAGTTAAATCTAAACTAACGCCTTCCACTACTATGGACTATTTGGGGTTTCACCATTGACTCAGTTCACATGTCGGTGACTCTGCCTAAGTGAAAGGCTAGAGATTTAATAGAGGCTTGCAATAACCTCATTGACATCAGCAAACCATCCATCAGATTGGTAGCAAAAGTAATTGGCAAAATGGTGGCTGCCTTTCCAGCCGCACAATTTGGACCTCTACATTACCAAAACGTACAGAGAGCAAAAATACAAGCACTCTAAATTAATGCAGGTCACTTTGACAGACCTATGAAACTACCAATCAAGCTAAAATGGAATTAAAATGGTGGATAGATAACATCTGGCTTTGTTCCAATCCAATCATTGTCAGTAACCCTTCCATGGTACTACAAACTGATGCCAGTGCACTTGGGTGGTGAGCCACCAATACCATCACCAGCTGTGGAGGTAGATGGACTGCTCAGGAGGCATCATTATTACTCACACTGGGCATAAACTACCTGGAAATGTTGGGTGCATTACATGGCCTAAAGTCATATTGTACTGGGTCATATCACCAGCATGTTAGACACAGATAGACAATACCACCATGGTAGCATACATTAACCACAGGGTGGAAACAAATCGACATCATGTGACAATCTGGCTAATACAATTTGGCAATGGTGTATCCAGAGAGATATTTGGATATCAGCCACTTACCTACCAGGAAGACTAAATTCTGTGGCAGACACCAGGTCACGCAAATTTAATGAAAACACCGAATGGATGTTGAATAAAAAAGTATTTGCTGATATTACAGCAAAATATGGAACACCAGATATCGATCTATTCGCATCCAGACTTAACCACCAGTTATCAAATTATGTTTCATGGGAACCAGACCCTGGGGCAGCGGCGACAGATGCATTTTCGCTGCATTTGGGGGGGGGGGGGGGGGGAATTGTTTATTTACGCATTCCCTCCTTTTCTGCCTCATCAGTCGGGTATTAAGGAAAATACAACAAGACTCTGCGTCTGGTATTGGTAGTACCCGATTGGCCTACTCAACCATGGTTCCCAGTGGTATTAAACATGGTATTAGAACCATGTATCACCATCCCACACAGACCAGATTTATTGCTACATCCCGTAACAAGGGATAGCCACCCATGCCATAAACATTGAACTTATTGATTTGTAGAGTTATAAAAACACCTCTACTACAACTGGGACTGACGGACCGAACAGTGAACATGATCTCGGCGGCCCAAAGACAGTCAACCAAAAAACAGTATCTGGTCTATATCAGGAAGTGGGCGATGCACTGCCATAAAAACAACATCACCTACAGAGACATGAACATCCCGTCTGTTCTGGAATATCTGGCAGGCCTCCACTATGATGAGGGGCTCAGTTACAGTGCCATCAACTGCACCAGAAGTGCCCTATCGACTTACCTATGGCAGGGGACAGAGCGTTACTCTGTTGGGACTCACCCACTGGTAACAAAACTTATGAGGGGAATTTTTAATACTAATCCCCAAGGACCAGGTACTCCCAAATATGGGATGTAAGTATTATCCTGAAGATGCTCAGGAATTGGTCTCCAGCAACAGCTCTGTCCCTACACAGACTGACATTAAAAACAGTCATGCTAATGGCATTGGTCACGGCACAGAGGGTACAGTCACTGCATAAACTAAGACTGGACAACATGACTTCCTCAACAGAAAATATTACGTTTCATATCTATGAGTTAGTAAAGCAGAACAGACAGGGATCAGCAGGCCTCAATATACAATTTAGGTCATACCCAACAGATGAGCGTCTGTGTATAGTAAGACATCTGTCGTTATACATGGAGAAAACGAAAATCCTAATGGCAATGAGAAGGCACTTTTTGGTCAGCCACCAGCAACCACACAAAAGAGTGACGGTCCAGACCATCTCAAGAAACAGGTGCTAACACAGGCTGGGGTGGATACTAATATTTTAAATCTCATTCCACCAGGGCTGCAGCTACATCGGCAGCAATACAGTTGGATGTACCAATGGACCAAATCCTCAAGGCAGCAGGATGGTCTGGGGGGAGAAAAAACATTCCAATTATTTTACAATAAACCAGTAATGAAACCTGGAACGTTTGCAGAAACTATTTTAAGTTCTGTAAATTAATTTAAACCCATAAAAAGGGGTTATAAATTTGTGTTAATAAATTTTATGATTTCAATGTCGAATTCATGTCCAAATTATGTTAACACAATTCCTCCTACAGTTATCAAGGCGGACGTGATGCATGGACTCGTTTCCACGGCATGAAATCACAGAGCTTTAAAATCTTCACGTCGTCACTCACGTGACTCCGAAGTAAAATAGTAAGATTAAACGAGAATTTACCAGTTTGAAGTTTGATCTGTATTTTATGAGGTGTTACGATGAGGGATTACGTGCCCTCCGCTCCCACCCTTGATCACATACTTAACTGGTATCTCTTCTCTAATCTTACTATGTTTAGTCATTACAGTTATCTGTGATTTCACACCGCTGCTTTGAAGAATGACACACATGCGTCGTGGCAGGGTTCTTCACGTAATCCCTCATCGTAACTCCTCATAAAATACAGATCAAACTTCAAACTGGTAAATTCTCGTTTAATCTTACTATCAATGATTCTCTATCGGCATTGGCAGTGTTGGCAGCATTTATTCAACAGGGGAACCACTTTCCTGCTGAATGTAGCTGGCATGGCTTAACTCTGAAATCAATTTGCACTGAATCGTTACACCAACGGAGTTAGATAACTAGAAATAGACTTTACAGATCTTTAGGTGCAGAGCACCCGGGAGCACCCAGAGAAAATCCACGCCCTTCACAGGGGGATCGAGCAAACTCCAGGCAGACAGCACAGCACCCGAGGTCAGGATTGAACCTGGGTCTTTGGCCCTGTGAGGCAGCAGCTCTACCAGCTGCGCCATCGCGCTGCCCTAAATTGTTGGACAAGCTCAAGGTGCTGAATGACTGCTCCTTCTTCTATTTGTTTGGACTTGGCTGCCTGGAGGAATCGTTACAAAATTAAAATCTCCAGAGGAATTAAATTTGTCCACATGCCTTCATGTGCTAAAATAACACTGAATCCTCATGGATATCTGATCTGAATCAGGAATGAGTGTGATTATCATCCCACAATTCCCAATAGTGATCAAAGCCATGTAATTTAAAAACCACATGCTCTATTTAGCAGTATAATAGAAACATAGAAACATAGAAAATAGGTGCAGGAGTAGGCCATTCGGCCCTTCGAGCCTGCACCACCATTCAATATGATCATGGCTGATCATCCAACTCAGTATCCTGTACCTGCCTTCTCTCCATACCCCCTGATCCCTTTAGCCACAAGGGCCACATCTAACTCCCTCTTAAATATAGCCAATGAACTGGCCTCAACTACCTTCTGCGGCAGAGAATTCCACAGATTCACCACTCTCTGTGTGAAAAATGTTTTCCTCATCTCGGTCCTAAAAGATTTCCCCCTTATCCTTAAACTGTGACCCCTTGTTCTGGACTTCCCCAACATGGGGAACAATCTTCCTGCATCTAGCCTATCCAACCCCTTAAGAATTTTGTAAGTTTCTATAAGATCCCCCCTCAATCTTCTAAATTCTAGCGAGTACAAACCGAGTCTATCCAGTCTTTCTTCATATGAAAGTCCTGACATCCCAGGAATCAGTCTGGTGAACCTTCTCTGTACTCCCTCTATGGCAAGAATGTCTTTCCTCAGATTAGGAGACCAAAACTGTATGCAATACTCCAGGTGTGGTCTCACCAAGACCCTGTACAACTGCAGTAGAATCTCCCTGCTCCTATACTCAAATCCTTTTGCTATGAATGCTAACATACCATTCGCCTTCTTCACTGCCTGCTGCACCTGCATGCCTACTTTTAATGACTGGTGTACCATGACACCCAGGTTTCGTTGCATCTCCCCCTTTCCTAATATGCCACCATTCAGATAATAGTCTACTTTCCTGTTTTTGCCACTAAAGTGGATAACCTCACATTTATCCACATTATACTGCATCTGCCATGCATTTGCCCACTCACCCAGCCTATCCAAGTCACCTTGCAGCCTCCTAGCATCCTCCTCACAGCTAACACTGCCCCCCAGCTTCGTGTCATCCGCAAACTTGGAGATGTTGCCTTCAATTCCCTCGTCCAAATCATTAATATATATCGTAAATAGTTGGGGTCCCAGAACTGAGCCTTGCGGTACCCCACTAGTCACTGCCTGCCATTGTGAAAAGGACCCGGTTATTCCTACTCTTTGCTTCCTGTCTGCCAGCCAGTTCTCTATCCACATCAATACTGAACCTGCAATACCGTGTGCTTTAAGTTTGTATACTAATCTCTTATGTGGGACCTTGTCGAAAGCCTTCTGATTTGAACGGTATCACGTCCCGTTTGAGGGATATAGTTACTAACTCCACTGCTTAATGATGAGCTTGACGCATACTCACGGCGTGGGGGGGGGGGGGGGGGGGTGGTGCTGAGAACTAAGAGGGACCCAGCGTGGGGGCTGCCAAGAAAATGAAGGGACCCGGAGGGGGAGGGGAGGGCAGGAGGGTGCCGTGAATGAAGATGAACCATTGGGACTACATTGAACACTTTATAACTGTATCTGCGCCCTATATGTGGCGACTCTTTGCATACTTTGTGCATGGTTTGCAAAACAAAGTGTTTCACTGTGACATGTCACGTGTCATAATAAAGTATCATTCATTCATTGGCTTTGGTGGCTTTTCATTAAAACCTCATCTGCTGAGCTCATCTGCCACCATCGCCTTATGTCTTCATACAACAGAGAGAACCGATGGCTAATCCTAATTTGTTCTTCGAGCACCATCACCCTTAGTAGTCTCCCACTGTTTTGTGATTATATTCCTATATTCAGTAAACCTGTCGAAAACTAGTAAATTCCACTTGCAATGCACGTTTTAGAGGGAATCTTACGTTTTCAGGGAGGATAGACACAAAATGCTGGAACAGCTCAGCAGCCTGGGCAGAATCTCTGGACAGAAGGAATGGGTGACGTTTTGGGTCGAGACCCTTCTTCAGACCTGAAACACCACCCATTCCTTCTCTCCAGGAGATGCTGCCTGTCCCGCTGAGTTACTCCAGCATTTTGTGTCCATCTTCTGTGCAAACCAGCACCTGCAGTTCCTTCCTACACGTCAAGTTTTCAGGACTCATTTCCACAAGGATTGTGGTGGAGATAGGCTTCTTATTCTCAGATTGCTGTTAATTAACCCAGTTATTGAATTGCTCCCTGTTGATGCAGTTTTATTCCAGGACAAGAAAATTATGCCAAGTACTTAGTTTTTCATTCCTTAATTTTGGTTTGCCTTTCATCTTTTTAGAATGCACCTCAAATTTACTGCGGAAAAAGTGAGGCACTTTAACTGTGGATCAATTCATGGTTTTCATCCTATGTTCAAAGCACTTTTGTTGTACAAACCAGTCAAAAATTAAATGACGATGTATTGTCATCTTCAGTCACTTCAGTCACAGAGGACACAAATAAACATTTTGATATCTTTTTACCATGTGCATTAATATCTATTTAAATGCATTGGATTCCTAAGGAAGTTTAATATGCTGATATAGTTTGGGTAATAGTTTAATGGATGCGTTCTTAATTTTCGGCAATCATAGATAATTCAAAGGGCTTCAAACAATCGTCATTTTTAACCAGCCCATAACAAAGCTCTTTGAAGCCGTAGGTTTGATTAACAGCTCTGTTAAGTTTGAAGACACATTTCCTATGTTTTTGTTCGTGGCTAGCTTCAAACGGCAGCTAGTTTAAGAAATCAAGAATAGAAAGCTAATCAGGGACTCATTAGTATTGCCTCATCCTACCATATACAAAGGATATGCAGATGTGTTAGATGGAACGGGGTGGGAGTATGTGCATTTAAGCATGAAAATCAACACTGATAAACGCTACGAATAAAATCTTTTATCAGTGAATGTAAAAATAAAACTGTTGTTCTGTAGACATACGAGATATTTCCTGTCGCTGATTGTTCCACAAGGAAGTTTCAAACGATACCTGCCAACGTGTTAAATGTGACTAAATAAGACAACTCTTCAACCAGCTGAATCTGTCGATAAGCACAAATTGTATTCGGTGAACTGGAAGACTGACACAGTCAGCTTCCATGTGATGTGAGCCTCTTCTGCTATATCTGAAAACAGCTTTCGGGTCAATATACGCCCTAAGCTGCCACTCTTCCTTACAACAACCACAGAGTTAACCATCTGCTTTGACAATTACATCAAGTTCCTCCACGCTCAAGAGTTCTACTTTCAATTAGTTTTGTGCAAGGCACTGGTGTCCAGCAGGAAGCACAGGCAGGTGAGCCGTCAGTAGTCACTGCTCATGCTGCTTTTAACCAGCTGCTCAGAGCAATGTGAGAGAAGCCTCGTTTAATCCACCCTCTCATTTCATTTTTTTTTCCCCAATGAAGAACTAGATCACTTTTGTTTGGCCTGAACCGCAAAAGCAAATCTGACAAAGTTCCCCGTAGTCATAAAATCATACCGTGGAAACAGGCCCTTCAGCCCAACTTGCCCAGTCCCACCTGCCTGCGTTTGGCCCACATCCCTCTAAATCTGTCCTATCCATGTACCTGTCTAACTATTTCTTAAAAGTTGCGATAGTACCTGCCTCAACTACCTCTGCTGGCTTCATCAGAAGGGTCTTGACCCGAAGCATCACCCATTCCTTTTCTCCAGTGATGCTGCCTATCCCACTGAGTTACCCCTCAACTTAGGGGTAACTCAAGATATAATGTGATTATTAGTTGTTATTGAGGTGAAGAGTGAAATCAATTGGTTTTAGCAACCACTTATTCAATTGCATTTCATGCCACCACTTCTCCCCAGCCCGCTCTTGAACAGATTTTCTTTCTCCAGATACCCTTCCCACTCCCTTCATGTCCACTCCATGCTTTTTGTTTAGTTGAGAGATACAGCACGGAAACAGGCCCTTCAGCCAACCCCGTCCGCACCGACCAGCAATCCTCGTACACGAGCGCTATCCTACACACTGGGGACAATTTACAATTTTGATTTTTAACCAAAGCCAATTGAGCTACAAAGCTGTTTGTCTTTGGAGTGTGGAAGGAAACGAGAGCACTCGGGAGGAAATCCACGTGGTCACAGTGATAACGTACAAACTCCATACAGACAGCACCCGGGGTCAAGGTTGAACCCAGGTCTCTGGCGCTGCAAGGCAGCAACTCTACTGCTGCACCGCTGTGCCACCCATTTGTCATGGTTTGGTGTGGAGGGGCTGGCTGGTGAGGGCTTAAAACTGGTTAAGATTAAACCCCAGTCATATTTCAAATTTACCAACAATAACATCACCACCACAAAATTGTTGCAAATTGATCAAACTGTACAACTGACATTCAGGTGACTAACTAGTCCTGCCTATCGGTCTGACATTACCATTGTATCTCTTGACTGAGTGCAAGCTCCAGTGGTGTAAAGCCAGCATTATCTCCACCTCCTGTAAGTTTACTAATGGCTCATTTAGATTATATGGCTCCCTATTTATTTTGGACTCTTGCCTGATACAAATGAATTGAAATATAAAAGTGTCCTCTTTCCTACCCTGAAATTGGCACATAATTAATGAATACCAAACTAAATCCTGTGCCTATGACAGTACAGTCAGTAGTTACCCAGTTTTGACTATTGCCCATACCCAATGTATATACTCAAATTATATCCAAAAGAATAGGACTAAAATCCTGCTGAGCTAACAAAGAGACAGCAAGGTGGGGCAGCAGTAGAGTTGCTGCCTTATAGCCCCAGAGACCCGGGATGAAACCCGACCACGGGTGCTGTCTGTATGGAGTTTGTACGTTCTCCCCGTGGCCCGCTTGGGTTTTCCCTGGGTGCTCCGGTTTCCTCCCACACTCCAAAGTCATAAAGGTTTGTAGGTTCACAAAATGCTGGAGAAACTCAGCGGGTGCAGGGTTTCGGCCCGAAACGTCGCCTATTTCCTTCGCTCCATAGATGCTGCTGCACCCGCTGAGTTTCTCCAGCATTTTGTGTACCTTCGATCTTCCAGCATCTGCAGTTCCTTCTTGAACACGAAGGTTTGTAGGTTAATTGGCTTCGGTAAATTGTCCCTAGTATGCAGGATAGAGCTTGTGTAAGGGGTGATCTCTGATCGGCACTGTCTTGTTGGGCTGGGCCTGTTTCCATGCTGTATCTCTGAAGTCTGAAGACAGTAAGTGATAAAGCAATTTCACAAGTCAAACTCTATGTTTCACTGGAGAATAAATTATAGGAAAGTTAAGGTTTCTTGATCTAACCTCTTTTTTTTTTTTAATGATTTATGATTTGGTTTGTTTTATAAGAATTGAGATTTAAAAGAGTAGAATGATTGTATTAGTATCATTGGATCTGCTAGATCCAGCATGCAAAGAGTCGCCATATTCTGATGCCACTTTGATCAGTAACATTTAGAGATACAGCGTGGAAACAGGCCCTTCGACGCACCAAGTCCGCACCGACCAGTGATCCCCGCACATTAACACTATCCTACACACACTAGGGATAAATTACATTTATACCAAGCCAATTAACCTACACACCTGTACGTCTTTGGAGTGTGGGAGGAAACCGAAAATCTCGGAGAAAACCCACAGGGAGATCGTACAAGCTCCATTCAGACAGCAGCCGTAGTCGGGATTGAACCCAGGTTTCTGACGCTGTAAGGCAGCAAATCCACCGCTGCGCCACCGTGCTGCATAAATGGCAGATTATCTGTATTGAAAAAAGACTGCTTAACGAGTGTTTTCCAAATAAAACAAAATGGATCAATAATGTTAGCAAGAGAAGAATCCATGCAATTTTATCTTTGGTCATTTTTCTTTCTATTGATAAATTAGGCAAACACTACTCATCAAATTTATGGATATCTTAAAATCACTACTGAAATAAGTTTGAATCGTTTGAGAAAATATCCCAGGTTTACAGCAAGAAATTTTATTTTCAAACAACTTACAATTTAAAGGGATTTATACCGGAAACATGTGCAGTTAAAAGACAATGCCTTATCTTTAACTGATCAATGAAGTGTCAGCCCAGGAAATGGATGGTCTCATTGATATTAGATAGGTCATGCAGGATCCCAAAGAACGTACATGCTTCATGACCTGCAGCAGATTGAAAGCCAAGCTCATTATATACAGTGTTCAGATGGTGGTAGGGTAAGTCAGAGGGTGGCAGTGAAGGGTTGTTTTCCAGATTGGAGGCCTGTAACCAGCATTTTTTGCAAGTATCGGTGTTGGGTCCAATGTTGTGTGTCATCTATATGAATAGTTTGAATGCAGACAGCACAAAACCTGGCGTTATAGTGGACAGTGAAAAGGTTGTCTACGATTACAAAGGGGTCTAAATAGGCTGGAGACGTGGGCCAAGGCATGGCAGATGGAATTTCACTCAGACCAGCGCGAGGTGTGATGTTTTGGTAAGAACAGGACTTGTACAGTAAATGGTAAGGCCCAGGAGGGTGTTGTAGAACAAAGAGGGGGACAGATACATAGTTCCTTGAAAGTGGTGACATGGGTGGGCAGGGTGAAGAAGACATTTGGCACACTTGCCTTCATCGGTCAGAGCATAGAGTACAGGAATTACACTTCAGTATTAACCAGCATCTGCAGTGCCTTCCTACACATGTAATGTTACAGTTGTACAAGACATTGATGAGGCCACACTTTCTGTATTTTCTGCAGTCCTGGTTGCCCAGCTATAGGAAGGATGCCATTAAGCTGGAAAAGTGCAGGAAAGATTCCTAGTGACTGGGACTGGGGGCTTGAGTTATAAGGAGAGATTGGATAGGCTGTGAATCTGGAGCTCAGGAGGTTGAGGGGTGACTGCATAGAGGAATGTAATATTATGAGGGATGTAGGTGGATTGTTACAGTATTTCCCCCATGGTACAGGAGGGCATAGTTTTAAGTTTAAGAGATGAAATATTATAAAAGAGACCCAAGGGGGATCGTTGCCATATGGAGGTGGTTTGTGTATGAAGCAAGTGGCCAGAGGAGGCTGTAGAGGCAGATGCAGTTACAATATTCAACAGACATATAATCAGGTACACGAATAGTAAAGATTTTACAGCGATATGGGCCATGTGGGACTAGCTCAGATAAGCATCTTGACTGACATGGACAAGTTGGCACGAATGGCCTGTTTCCATGCTGTGTAACTGTAACAAGATCACTACAGAATTTAGTAACCCGCATATTGAGCAAACAATCACAATCTGTTTTGCTTTATTAACCGTTCCTTTGAGTCAGACACATACATAATGTTTTAAACATTTTCTGTGCTTTTACAACTGAGGGAAAAAGGCAATGACAAAGAATCTGCTGTGGTACTCAACATTATTTTTCCATTAAAACCACCGTTTAATTTATACCATAAATTCTACCCCACTGGTCAAAATCTGTGACAACTTAAGACTTGTGCAATCTCAGTTTTTCTGACATAAACTGAATTTTCAAATAAGGGATATCAAATGCAATAAAAGAGTTTAAAACACAGTTGTGTAGTGCAGGTTTGTTGTGCATTAGAGGATCAATTATCTCATTATTATGTTGTCATGCAGAACTGAGACAGCTAAGGAAGAATTGACAATGGGGCCAGACAACACAAAAGTAAAATATTGCAGTTCCTAGAACGCCGAGATAAAAACAGGAAGATTTGGCGGTTAAACATCTGTGGAAGAAGGAACTAAGCCATTGTTTCAGTTTGTTAAAACTGTTATAGAGAGGCGAGAGATTTTCCAAAAGGTGCAGAGAGGCAGGGAAAGAAAGAAAAAATAATTACAAAGGTTTGTATTAGGATGGAAGACAGAAAAGAAGCAGAAGAAGTTGAACAAGTAAAGAAGGAAAAGATGGGTTCAGGGATGTAAATTGGTGTTGCAGGATCTTTATGGGCCAGATAAACTTTGGTCGACTGGTGTTGACTACAGATGTCAGTCATTTCCCCATGGATGCTGCCTGACCCAAGTATTTACAACATTCCGTTTACTATATTTGCCCCAGACTTCTTATTCCATTAAATCAAATTAATTTCAACATCAAAGTAAAAATGAGACTATCTTGATTTAATAAGCTATTATTTTATTTCCTATCTATAAAAAAAATGTTCACATTTCAATCAGACAGTACCAAAAACCGTATTTTGTTTGACTGGGGAAAGCATTGAACCTAACTCGAGGACAGGGACACTTCAGAATTAGTTGAGACAGTATTTTTGTATCTTTGCCAAAGATATATTTCATGAATGGAGACACAGGGGACTGGCGTCCAGAACAAAAAAAGTAAATTGCTACAGGAATTCAACGGGTCAGGCAGCATCAAATGCTATGACTCACTGAGTTCCTCAGCAGTGTTTTGCTTATATTCTATTAACTAATGGAATGTAAAACCACCATTACACCCAATCGAGCCAATCTTCCAATCTTAAAGATGCCTCCATTTTACTTGTGCAACTATTGGTGTAGGTCCATAAGCACATTCGATTTTGCAGAAGCAGAGATGAACAACAAAACAGTGAACTGCACCAAGTCTCTTCCAAGTGAGACAATTACTCTATTAAATAAAATTTACTTTGCACATATATAAATAAGACTTTCAGAAATTCTGGAGTTCTGGGATGTTCTTGTAGAGCTCAAGAGACTTTGGGTTGGAGAAGGCGCTGTGATGTGTCACGTCCTTGCCAGCGATAACTTGCTTCACTGCCACTTCCACCTTCTTCCCACTGACGGTGTACTATTAAAAAAACAACGTCAATGTCAACACTGTTTCATTTGCTTTACAAGTCACCTCTGTTTAGGTTTACGAGAATTATCCCGGGGATGATTGGGTTAATGTATGATGAGCGTTTGACGACACTGGGACTGTACTCACTGGAGTTTATTGAAACTCATTGAAACTTAGAATAGTGAAGGGCCTGGATCGAGGGGATGCGGACAGGATGTTTCCACAAGTGGGAGAGTCTAGGACAGAGGACATAGCCTCGGAAAAAAAGGATGCACCTTGAGAAAGATGAGGAAGAATGTTTTGCACTCATCACTGTATTTATTGTTGTATTTATAGAAAACACATGGATCTTCAATGGAATTAATTAAGTGCATAAAGCAGATGGGATGGAAACTCTACTTCCAATCATTCCACATGACAGTTCACGTCGATATATGAAAAAATTGTGACTCCGCAAAAGACAAAAAAAAGATAGTTTGCTTGAGAATGTGAACAGATATAACAAAAGTGCGGCAACTTACAGGAATGTCTTTAGTCTCCAGTATTAAGGCAGGAATATGTCTCGCAGACAAAGCCTTTCGGATGGCACTTCTCACCCTCATCACCAGGTCTACTGTGAAAACCTGATTGGAGGCCATTTTCAAGAACAGGATGACTCTTTCCTCACCGTCCTTGTTGTACTGTGGAACACATAGACTGTCCGCAACCTCCTCAAAAGCTTCAACTGCACGACAAAATATCACAAACTGCTTTCAGAAAGAGAGCAAAAACAATCTGCTTGCTCTCACATGGACCTCCCAATACATCCCACTAACATTTCAATGGACAAATCTGCTGTAGTTTTGCCTAACTTAATTTTTTATGTTATTGCGATGCAAAAATAACTGTGAATATTTTTAAGACTAGATCTCATCCCAAAACGTTGTCTGGTCTATTCCCTCTACAGATGCTGGGTGTGGGAAAGAACTGCAGATGCTGGTTTACACCGAAGATAGACACAAAATGCTGGAGTAACCCAGCAGGTCAGACTGCATCTCTGGAGAAAAGGAAAAAGCGACGTTTCAGGTCGAGACCCTTCTTCATACTCATGTCTGAAGAAGGGTCTTGACCTGAAATGTCACCTAATCCTTTTCTCCAGAGATGCTGCCTGAACCACTGAGTTTCTCCAGCCTTTTGTGTCCATCTTCCCTCCACAGATACTGCCTGGCTCGCTGACTTCCTCCAGCGCTTTGGTTTTTGCAAGAGTTTGTTGTTGACCTAAGGATACTAACAAAAAGATAACAATATTCTTTATCTTTATCACTTCTGATTATCATTAAAACGAATGGAACTTTTGTTGCGCCAATCTTTTGAGCTTTATGCCAATGGCAATCTATCCAAACAAACCCGCCAAATATCTTCACGACTGATTAGTAATCAAGGTTCACATAAAATAACAACCTAGGCGCACTTTTAAGTTGTTGGCTCTGTATTCTGACATAGAATTTCATTACACATGATTAAAAAAGCATCATTTTTCAACGTCATTGCTTCTAGATATGTAAAACAAAGCAGTCATTTGGACCCAAGGGCTTGGAATCTAATGTGCCATAAACTTATGTAGAAATAGCAGCCAGAAATCTCCAGGACTGGACAATGTTTCCCCCTCTACTCTCAAGCTCTGTGCCGAACAACTGGCATCAGTCTACACAGACATTTTCAACCAGTCCTTGCAAACCTGCTTCCTACCTGCTCCCTACCTGCTTCAAAGTCTCCACTATTGTTCCTGTACCCAAAAAGCCAAGGATTACTGGTCTTAATGACTACAGGCCAGTCGCACTGACCTCCGTAATCATGAAAACCCTTGAAAGACTTGTGCTGGCCCACCTGAAAAATATCACAAACCCCATGCTGCACCCCCTGCACTTTGCATACCGGGCCAATAGATCAGTGGATGACGCAGTCAACCTGGGCCTGCACTTCATCTTCCAGCATCTAGACCGCCAGGGGACCTATGCGAGAATTTTGTTTGTGGATTTTAGCTCTGCATTCAACACCATTGTGCCAGAGCTACTACACTCCAAACTGTCCCAGTTGACTGTGCCTGAACCCCTCTGTCAGTGGATCACCAGCTTCCTGACTGACAGGAAGCAGCATGTGAGGCTGGGAAAGTACATCTCGGACCCGCTGACCCTCAGCATAGGAGCACCACAAGGCTGCGTACTCTCCGCTCTCCTCTCCTCTCTCTACACCAATGACTGCACCTCCACTGACTCCTCTGTCAAGCTTCTCAAGTTTGCGGATGACACAACCCTGATTGGACTGATCTAGGATGGGGAGGAATCTGCCTACAGACAGGAAGTGACACAGCTGGCGTCCTGGTTCCATCGCAACAACCTGGAGCTCAATGCTCTTAAGACAGTGGAATTGATTGTAGACTTTAGGAGCGCTACCCCTCCCCTCCCCCCACTCACCATCAACAACACCACAGTCATATCTGCGGAGTCTTTCAAGTTCCTGGGAACCATCATCTCCAAGGACCTAAAATGGGAGGCCACCATCGACTCCACAGTAAAAATAGGCCCAACAGAGGATGTACTTCCAGTGGCAGCTGAGAAAACACACTCTGCCACAAGCAATGATGGTCCAGTTTTATACTGCCCTCACCTTCTCTATCATAGAGTCAGGAAGAAACCGGAGCACCCGGAGGAAACCCATAGGGTCACAGGGAGAATGTGCAAACCCCACGTAGACAGCAGCTGATATCAGGTTCGACCTGTGTCTATAGCGCTGAGAGGCAGCAGCTCTACCAGCTGTGCCACTGTGCAGTTACTGCTAAGCACCTCATTGGAGCTCCACACTTTAAAGCTTACCGATGTGATAGATTTCAGAGCTTCCAAATCTCACTCCATTTGGATTCAAGGTGCCATCACTGCAGAAAGGAGAAACATATTTGAGTAATACAACTTCAAAAAATAAACATTCCACTGAGCACCTTATAGAATGGGGTTAAATTATGAAACGCACATCATGACTGCCTTCTACAGTTCAAAACATATGTAAGTGAAGGAAGCACAAAAAGAACAAATGGTTTAATTTAGTTTAGTTTAGTTTAGAGCTACAGCACCGAAACAGGCCCTTCGGCCCACCGAGTCTGCACCGACCAGCAATCCCCGTACAGGATTTCCTAATAACCAGGGACAATTTACAATTTATGCTGAAGAAAATTAACCTACAAACCTGCACGTCTTTGGAATGTGGGAGGAAACTGGAGCACCCGAAGAAAACCCACAGGGTCACAGGGAGAACATGCAAACTCTGTGCTGACAGCACCCATAGTTAGGATCGAACCCGGGCCTCTGATGCTGTATGGCAGCAACTCTACCGCTGCACCACTGTTATTCATTATTTTAGAACGAATGACGGATTCAAAAACCTCCAATCTATTACACATAAGAAGTTAATCCATGGAAATCCTTTATACACAAAAGACGAAAATCACAAAAAAAAGGCAAGAATTCTGACATCATGTCCAACACCTGAAACATGAACTGTTTCATTTCCACTGAGGAGTCTGTTCTGTTTTCAATAGCCTCAAAGAACAACAGTTTCGTTTATTGTCAATTAATAAGAAGGAGTAAAAGCAGTAAAAGGAGGCATGGTGCTTGTGATGGGACTGTGGTTCAACTACCGAGCTGGTGAATCCACAGCAATCCAGAGGCCCCACCATGGAAGATGGAGTTTAAATTCAGATCGTCAAGAGGAGGAATTTCTTTAGCCAGAGGACGGTGAATCTGTGGAATTCATAGCCACAGACGGCTGTGGAGCCCAAGTCGTTGAGTATTTTTTATGAGGAGTTTGATGGGTTCTTGATTAGTATCAAAGATTAAGGGGAAAAGGCAGGAGAATGGGGTTGAGAGGGAAAAATAGATCAGCCACGATCCAATGGCAGAGTAGACTTGAGGGGCGAAATAGCCTAATTCTACTCTTTATGTTAACATGGATTTTTTTAAATAGCTTCAGTGTCCATGAAATTGTTTATGTCGTAAAATTGCCATTTGCACCTTGTTTTCTGATAAGTGACACCAGACGTCGACAGGTATGTCACTCTTAAATGTCCTCTGAAATGATCAAATATCCCCCAAAAAATGAATAAGGTAAAAAAATGCTGCGTTTCTAAGGTAACCAGTGCATCAGTGAGATGCTGCCAATGGAACAATTCTTTAATCCTTAAATTAATCCATGATTCACTTTAAGGCATTTGTCATGTTAAGATCATAATGGGCCTGTCCAGGGCTCGAAATTAGCGGTTGCCCGGGTGCCACTGACCACTCAAAGCGCCGCCAGGCAACCTAAACACCGAGTCATTTTGCCCGGCTTGGCAACCAGATACTGGTTTGTACCGAAGATAGACACAAAATACTGAAGTAACTCCGCGGGTCAGGCAGCATCTCTGGAGAAAAGGAACGCAATGTTTTGTGTCGGCGGTGACGGCTGTATTGCATGGGAAATATACTAGGTGCGTGGTGACGAAGGGTCGGAGCGAATGACGGGCCCCACACAGCGGCAGCAGCGGCCGCGATAGCGGCTCCATCACCTCCTCCTCCTGCACCCCGCCCGCCCTGATATGGGCCGCTGCTTGCAAACCCGTTAACGGCGCTTTAAAAAAAACCCTCCCACACGCCGAGGCTGGGAGGAGGGAGGGGGGGAGTCCTCAGCATGCGGGAGGGTTTTTTTTTTTTAACGCCGTTAGTGGATTTGCAAGCAGCGGCCACTATCAGGAAGGAGGTGGAGATGGAGCCGCTGTCGCGGCCGTTGCTGCCACTGTTCGGGGCCCGTCATTCGCTCTGACCCTTCTGAAGCAGCTGTACCAAAGATCCTATAGCTATAGGATCTTTGAGGTGCACCGCTTGGCCCCGCACCTTGCTGTTGGCTGGCGGAGGAGGGAGGCGGTGGCGAGGAGTTCCCAACGGCCAAGGCAGCGGGCGATGTTGTTCGAGGAGCGCTGACCCTCCTTCCTCCCCACCTCGCCCTCTCTCTCTCTCTCTCTCTCTCTTGCACGCACCCTCCACTACCCCCCCCCCCTTATCCTGGGACCCCCTCTACATCCCGCACTGATCCCCATTCCCGCCTCTATTCAGTCCTCACTGACATCCCCTGTACTCCCCTCCCCATCTCACCCCCCCCAATCTATTCATCCTGCGCTAATCACCCTATCCACCTCGCATTGATTCTCTTGCCACCTCTCCCCCCCCCCCCATCCATCCATCACTGGTTCCCCAATTCACCCTGTACTTACCCCTTTCCCATCCATCCTGCACTTCTCCTCCATCAATCCTGTACTGATCCCCCATCCATCCTGTACTAATCCACGCATTCATCCCGTACTGACCCACCCTCCATTTACCCTGCACCTTCCTCTCATTCATCCTGTAGTGATCACCCATTCATCCTGCACAGACCCTCCGATCCACACTGTACTGACCCCCCCCCCCACCATTCATCCTGCGCTGATCTCCCCCCCCATCCATCTTGTACTGATTCTCCCATTCAAGAAGAATGGGGGGAACAGTTTGAAGAAGGGTCTCGACCCGAAACGTTGCCTATTTCCTTCGCTCCATAGATGCTGCCTCACCCGCTATGTTTCTCCAGCACTTTTGTCTACCCCATCCATCCCGTACTGAACCCCCCCCCCCCTATTCAACATCACTGACATCCCCCGTGCTCTCCCCTCACAATTTTACCTACTCCAACCAACACGTACTAATTCACCTGCCTCAATCCATCCATTCTGCACCGACTGCCTTCTAACCCCCCCCCCCCCCCCCCCCCCGCTATCTATCCATCCCGCACTGATTCACACACACCCCCCCTCCCTGACCCTATTGTCTTGGAAATGTCTTCAGAGCGAACATTGACTATGTTTGATAACGGAATGCAATCAAGTGTGTTTTAATTCCCAATGTTATTATTTGTTTTAATCCATAAAGATGGATTAATTATATTGTGAATACGTGAAACATTAAAACCGCAGTGTTCGATTGTTACTGCTACCGTTGACACGTTATTACAGAATTCATTTTATCGGCAAATCAATGCTCTTAATATGGAGTATCAGTACTGTAGTTATTTAATGAGCAACATTCACAACTATACGTACGCATATATGTTACCATGATCCAGGATTTATTGACACAGGTTGATCATACGCTGAATAATCCAACCACATTTTTGTTTGGAAGTGGAAAGAACTAATATAAATTGCATTCAAATTGCAATGTGTAAAAAGAGTTGAGATACTGTCTTATAATTTTGCTGCATGTCATTGTGGGATATATCATGTCTTGATTGGTGAATGTTTTGATTGTGACTTTATTTGAAGCAGAAATAATATGTGAATGCTTCATTTAGTATAATTCCGACTGGTAACTACGCACTTCGTCCGAGCATATTATCGCACGCGTCATGCAAGTCATTTAAATGACCACCTAAACTGTCATTTGGCAACCTAAAAAGCTGCCAAGGTTGCCCGGCTGGCAACAGGGTAAAAAAGTCAAGCAAGAGCACTGCTGTCCCACTGTACGAGCTCGTTCAAGAGTTCTCCCGAGTTTGCCCTGATTCGAACTCGGAGATTTACGGTAATGGCCGCTCGTAGGTACTCTGGGCTCTCGTGGACATTTTTCAACATGTTGAAAAATCTTCACGAGTCTTCCCAAGATTATTGCGTTTCCCGTGTACCTGCCGTTAGCGTTACGAGCCGCTAAGAGACGTCCCGAGCTCCGACGTACCCGCTACGTTCATTCTACGTGCTTCCACAAGTTTGATTTTTTTTTAAACTCGGGAGAGCTCTTGAATGAGCTCGTACAGTGGGACAGCCCCATAAGATATACAATTGAAGGATGAAAGAAGGCCTTCCAAAGCCTCCTATCTCACTGCAGTTGCTGCCAAACCTGCATTTTGTAAGCTGGTGGGTCAAGAGTTAAACTCCCATGTTAAACATCCCAGAATTGTCTACAATGACTGGGGTCAGATGCTCAAGTACAATGTATCGCTACAATTCTAAAGCTACAATTCTGGGTTTAAAATACACATAATCATAGAATTTGACAATGCATCAATCATATTGTACTGAAGAGAATAAGAACTGGGAAATGAACTGAGCACACGTAATGCAATTCTATTTTAAGTTTGAATACAGGCCCTTCTGCCTATCGAGTCCACACCGACCATCAATCACCTGTTCTCACTAGTTCTGTTATCCAATTTTCATATCCACTCCCAACACACTAGGGTGATTTACAGAGACCAATTTACTGACAAACCCGCATATCTTTGGGATGTGGAGAAGAAACCAGAGCACTGGGAGGGAACCCATGCGATCACAGGGAGAACATGCAAACTCCACACAGCTAGCACCCGAGGTTAGGATCAAACCCAGGTCTCTGGTGCTCCACAAGCTGCCCCATTGTGCTGGCAATGTATAACCAAAGAAATAGACATGAAAATCATGTTTAACCCACCATGTTTAACAAGCACTGTATCCTTATGATGTCCAAATAAGGATTATATCGTTCATCATCCTTTTTACTATTTAATTTCCAATGCTGTCCATCCAATCTTTGCTTTTGTTCCAATCTTTGCCCCCCACCCCCTTACATTCTCTGTACCTTAAAGCTTGTTTTAATCTCCAACCATTTCCATTTCTGATGAGAGGTTATGTTTTGAAGCATTGATTTTGTTCCTGACAGCATTTCCTGATAACATGATATATATCTGCATGAACAGTCCTGAGACGCTAGTACACTTACGGGCAGGACCGAACATCAGAAAGCTGGTGAGATGCCGTTTTTTAAAATCTAACATGGTCAAAATCTGGGCATGCTTCTGTGATGTTTCAATCAAAATATTTGCCAATGAACCTACAAATTGTTTAGTTTAGTTCAGTTAAGAGATACTGCTTGGAAAACAGGCCCTTCTTCCCGCCGAGTCCACGACAACCAACGATCACCCGTACACTAGTTCTATGATATCCCTGTTTTGCATCCTACACACTAGGGGCAATTTACAGAAGCTGATTAACCTACAGATCCACACGTCTTTAGGATGTGGGAGGAAACAAGAGAATCCCGAGGAAAAACTCACGTGGTCACAGGGAGAACGTGTAAACTCCACACAGACAGCATCCCTAGTTAGGATCGAACCCGGTCCCTGGTGCTGTGAGGCAGCAGATCTACCACTGCACCACTGTGTATTGAAACTAAATACAGGAGAGAGGAAAGGAAAATTTCCTGTGGCACGGTGCCTGTGACATGGGTTCGATCCCGACTACGGGCGCTGCCTGAACGGAGTTTGTACCATGATCTGCGTGGGTTTTCTCCGAGATCTCCAGATTCCCCCCACACTCCAAAGACGGACAGGTATGTAGCGTAATCGCCTTGGGTTTGTATACTTGGTATATGTGTAAATTGTCCCTAGTGTGTGTAGGCTTGTGATAATGTACGGGGATCGCTGGCCGGTGCAGACTCGGTGGGCCGAAAGGCCTGTTTCTGCGCCGTATCTCTAAACTAAATTGAAACCTGCATAGACCCAGCCAAATTGATACAATGTCAGAGACCAAATCGATAGTGATGACTGGTTTTGGCAGTTCTCCTTTTCTTTCTCTTTTTATCCTTTTACAAAGTTAGATTAAGGATATCCTGATTGCAGATTGGATTAAATAAGACCTTAAAAACTTGTCCTAATTTAATTGTGTCCATGTCTCCCACGTTTCAGGTATTCTGCCTCATCTGCGCATTTTTGAAAGGGAATGCTTGCCATTCAGCTGACAACAGCACTATTTTGCATTGTTTAATAAGTCTTATTTTTTGAAGGAATATTTTCCACAGTGCAGAACGTTTTATAACATAAATCAGAACAAAAATAAATCAACTTTCCAAGAAGTTTTATAATTTTGGTACAGACAACCATAAAAATTTATTATTAATAAAGAAAGTGATAAACCAAACCATCTGTGCCCATGCTCAAATTCCAAATGTAGCTCTTGATAATTGTTCGAGCCATATAGCACATACAGTACAGACACATGGGCTTTGACCCACTCTGTCCATGCTGATAGCTTTGCCCATTGACAGGAATCCTTTGCCCACATTATGTCCATATCCTTCAATGCCTTGCCTGTTCAAACACCTGTCTAAATGTCTCCTAAATATCTTAATTGTATCTGATTCCAACACCATGGGACAGTGGCGCAGCGGTAGAGTTGCTGCGTTACGGCGCTTACAGCGCCAGAGACCCGTGTTTGATCCTGACTGCGGGTGCTGTCTGTACGGAATTTGTACATCCTTCCCCCGTGACCGTGTGGGTTTTCTCCGAGATCTTCGGTTTCCTCCCATACTCCAAAGACGTACAGGTTTGTAGGTGAATTGGCTTGGTTAAAGTGTAAATTGTCCCTAGTGTGCGTAGGATAGTGTTAATGTGCGGGGATCGCTGGTCGGCGAGGACTCGGAGGGCCGAAGGGCCTGTTTCCGCGCTGTATCTCTAAACTACACTAAATCGCTTCAGGCAGGTATCTACTTGTCAGATATCAACCAATCCCTTTGGCAAATTCTTTCTCCTCAAATCCCCTTTAAAACTCTTGTTCTCACCTTAAACTCGTGCCATCTTGCTTTTGATGCCATTATACAAATAAGATTTTGACTTCTACCTTATCTACTTCTCATAATGTATTGGGTGGCCCCTCCATCCCCTTCCGCCCAGCGAAACCAAGCACATTCTATCAAATCTCTCCCCAGTGGCGCAATGGTAGAGCTGCTGCCTCACAGCGCTCGAGACTCGGTTTCTGACTACGGGTCCTGTCTGTACGGAGTTTGTACGTTCTCCCTGTGACTGTGTGGGTTTTCTCCAGGTGCTCCAGTTTCCACCCACATCCCAAAGATGTGCAGATTTGTAGGATAAATGGCCCTCCGTAAATTGTCCCGAGTGGCCTATTGGGATAACTAATGTGAACGGGTGATGAATGGTCGGTTTGGACTTGATGGGCCGAAGGGCCTTTTTCCATGCTTTATCTCTAAACTAAATTAATATCTAAACTCTTCCAATCCTGGAAACACCTTGGCAAATCTCCTCTACATTGTCTCCAGTACAATCACACCCTTCCTATGGCGTGGCGCTCAGAACTGTGCACAATATTCTAAGGGCAGTCTAACTAGTATTTTGTAAAGTTGTAAAATAGCATTCCAACTGTGCATACCACCCTGCTCTATGATGGTAGCATGCCACAAATAGTGTTCACGACCCTATCTACACATGTTGCCACATTCAGAGAACAATGGACTTGAACTATAAGATCCCTGTGTTCATCCACATTCCTCAGAGCCTTACCTTTTAATGTATATGACCTACCCAAATTTGACTTCCCACTTGCATTTGTTGGGATTACATTGTATAGTTTAGTTTAGTTTAGTTGAGAGGTACTGCGCGGAAACAGACCCTTTGGTCCACCGAGTCCTCACCGACCAGCGATCCCCGCACATTAACGCTATCCTACACACACTAGGGGCAATTTACACTTCTACCAAGTCAATTAACCTACAAACCTGTATGTCTATTGAATTGTGGGAGAAAACCGAAGATCTCGGAGAAAACCCACGCAGTCACGGGGAGAACATACAAACTCCGCACAGACAGCACCCGTAGTGGGATTCGAACCCGTGTCTCTGGCGCTGCAAGTGCTGTAAGGCAGCAACTCGACCGGTGCACCACTATCTGTCAACACTGCCCAACTATCTATTTGATCTGTCTTCTGCAGCCATAGACAACCTTCCACCTGCCACCTCTACGCCTCACCCCTCGGTTACCAATGATCCCGCAGTTGCTGCCTGTTCCGTTAACACCAATCACCTGGTGAAAGCTTGATGAAAATGTTATTGAAGCTTTCCCCAATGTAGACACACCTTGATATCATGTGTTTAAATGTGTGGCACCACGGTAAATACACGCTCAGAGAGGAAGAACAGTTTTAATTTCCCAAACCTACCTTCTGCCCAGCATCACGATCCCTCCAGTTTTGGGGTTTATTTTCGCGTAGTCACCTTGAGCCCACACACCTAGGTTTGAACATGAATAATAGTTAACACAGCTAAAGCAGTCGATGCACTTCTCGTACAAACATTTATTGCGATTGTTGAATATTGACTGGGACTTCCTTAGTACCTTGGATGGGGCAGGATGTGTTAGGTGCATCCAGAAGCATTTCTTGAAACAAGTCGATGACTCAACTGGGGAAGGGGGCGATATTAAACCAGGGTATATGGGTGGTGAAGTGATCACCATTTCAAGGGGTGGGAGGGGACATTTTGGGAGCCATGATCATAATTGCTTAAGTTGTAATATCTTTACAGATAAAGATTAGACTAGTCCTCGGATGAAAGCACTAAATTGGAGAAAGGCTAACCACAACTGTATTAGACAAGATCTGGAGCAAGGAGATTAGGATGGCAAATCTGCATCTGACACATAGGAAGCTTTTAAAGGCAAGTTGTTCAGAATTCAGAATCAGCAAGTTCCCACGAGGAAGAAAGACAAGGGTGGCCAGATTCAGACACCTTGTATGACAAGAGATATTGTAAGCTTAGTCAAAAAGAATGAGGAAGCAGGTTTAGGAAGCTGAAGTCAGGCAAGGCCCTTCAGGAGTGTACGAAAGCAGGAAAAAACTTAGACAAGGAATTAAGGGACCAAAAAGAGCCTTGAAATGACCTAGGTAAGTCGGATTCAGGCGAATTTGAAGACATTTCATACATTTATTAGAAGCAAGAGGGCAGCTTGAGAGGGTAATGTCTGTTCGAGGACAAAAGAGGAAATATATGTCTGGGCAAGGTCCTTGATAAGTCCTTAGATTTGGTACTCATCAGGGAGGACATAGAAGATGGTGAGATTAGAGAAAGGTATATTTACATTCTAGGGCATGTCGATATTAAGAAGGAAAAAGTGTTGCATGTCTTGGAAAAACATGAGGTGAAAAAGTTCCCAGGAGCTGGGATCTATCCCAGGATACTGAAGGAAGCAAGGGAGGAGATTGACCGAAATCTCTGTGTCTTCTTTTACCATGGGCGAGGAACCAGAAGGCTGAAGAATAGTTTAAGAAGCCCAACAGGGATAATCTGGGAAGGGATAGGCTGGCGAGTCTTACATCAGTGATAAGAGGAGAGTCGGAAGAAGGGTCTCGGCCCAAAATGCCACTTATTCCTTCTTTCCAGAGATGTTGCCTGTCCCACTGAGTTACTAACACATTTACAAAAGCATACCCTTATTAAGGACAGCCAGCATGGTTCTGTGCAGGGGAGGACCTGCCTCACAAGCTAGAAGCAGATACGATAGCAAAGAGGCATTTAGACAGACATGTAAACGGGCATGGAATAGAGGGATATAGACCATTAACAGACAGGTGAGATTAGATTACATTGACACTTGGTTGGCACAGACATTGTGGGCCAAAGGGCCTGTTCCTGTGCTGTACCGTTCAATGTTCTTTGCAAATTAATTACATCAGAACATTATCCTCATATTCATTTTGATTGCAAAAGAATATATTGTGCATTCAGTTACTCGGACTCGAAGAAGAAGTTACACAACGTCACTGTTCCTCTTCAAACCAATTAAAGAAAGAAAACTAACAGTCTGCATCTGGTTTCTTTTTTTTTTAAAGGGCAATCATATAATATTTAATTTTAAAGGATATTGGATTATATCACCAGTAAAATATTCACATGCGATTTAAGATTTATATTTGCCAAAAATGTCTAAGATTTATTCTGTGTTGTCTGTTTCCTATCAGGGATGTTTAAACATTATTTAGTGAAGATAGATTGTTGCAAATGACAAAATAAGCCATTCTCAAGCTTTATTTATGTGTTTGGAAGTTGCAATGAGTAACGACAGCGAGACTGTCAATGATCACTGCAATAGAGAGGAAATCAGACAGTAACTTTGGGAGTGTGTAATTGCAAAGTGAAATGTGGAAACAGGAGGTTGCTGTTCGTAATTCCCCAATTCTTTTCAATATTAATATGCATAATTTGTTGGAATCCGTGAATCAGTGAAAACTTAACATCTAGGAAGTAGATCATAGAATGACATAGAATGCCCACGCTAGTCCCACCTGCCAGCATTTCGCCCATGTCCCTCTCAACCTGTCCTATCCATGTACCTGTCTAAATGCGATTTAAATGTTGTGATAGTACTTTCCTCAACTACCTCCTCTGGCAAATTCTATAATTTTATCCAATCTTTTGCTACAACTTCAATATCAGGTCCATAACAGGGGAAGAGATGGCCCATGGCGTTCTATTGTTGAGGTAGGATTAGAGTTATGTTGTTTAGTCGATAGTTGGTGAAAAGTAGGTGTTCCTGAGCCTGGTGGTGTTGGGTTGAAGGAAAGAGAGAAGAGAGCATGGCTCCGATGGTGGGGATTCTAGATGGCACCTTGAGGTAGCACGTCATGCAGATGCTTTTCATAAGCGATAGGAGCGGAATTCGGCCCATCAAGTCTACTCCGCTGCTCAATCATGGCTGGTCTATCTTTCCCTCTCCACCCCATTCTCCTGCCTTCTCCCCGTAACCCCTGGGTAATGGAGGGGAGGGATGAACCCGTGATAGACCAGGCTGAGTCCACACTCCCTGCATCCTCTTGCATTCCTGTGTGTTGGAGTTGCCATATCAGACCATGATGCTACCAGTCAGGATACTTTTAACAGTATACCTGTGGTGCAACATAACTCTGGAAATTAACCGTTTCAGAACTGGGTGAGGGGTGTGGAAAGATATGAAGTAGGTATATTCCTTTTCTTTTCTGTTCTGTTTTTTTTTTTCTCCTCCCCCTTTTTTTTTGCTGTTCCTTTCTGGTCTTCTCTTTTTTGCTACATCTCTATGGGCTCTTTCTCTCCATCTATCCACAAACTACTAATTGTTAACTTCTGGGGCCTACACATCACTACTTTCCTTAATCTCTTCTTTTTTCTTCTTTTCTTGCGTCTATTATTTTTCTATTGTTAAATTTAAAACAAGAAGTTGTACACGAAATGTATTACGTTATATGCCATGATTAATACGATTGTACATTGCTTCTAATAAAAATATTGGGGAAAAAAAACAGAACACCTGTAAAGGCTTGTTAAGATTATTCCGAGACATAACCTCTTTAAATGTCTAAGGAATCAGATGCACTGGCATGCCTTCATTATCATTGTATCTATGTGCAGGGCCCAGGAAAGGCTATCCAAGACGTTAATGCTCAAGAATTGGCAGTTGCTAATTTTTTCATCGCGGTTTCATTATTTAGTTCATGATTTGGATCATGTACTCAATATGATGTTTCACGTGAAAATGGTGCCCATATTGTACTGGTGCAGAGCAGCAATTACGTACATGACAAATAACACTTGCACTCAATAGGCGGTCTTTCCATTGGTTGAGGCTTACGTGGCTTAACTTATTTGTTAATGAAAATGGAGAGGCTTATTGTAATTGAGGGTTTTTTTTAAAGACTAGCACATAACAACATCAATTATATTACAATATTATATTACAATATTATATTTGCAATACAGATATAGCACGACACATGCATTCTAAATATTATATATATATTAATATTAGTGTGTGTGTGTGTGCGTGAGAGCACGTGCGCGTGTGTGCGGCCGTGTGAGCAATTTTGGAGTGAGTGTGTATTAAATTTATAATTATTCATCTGGCATTTGATATGCTTTATAATCAACAGTGTGGACTGAATTCTTGTTTAACCAAAGTACCATCAGACATGCTCAATAAATCCTAAGCACTTGTAATTCTAATAACTCTTCTAATTGATTGCACCATTACAGGCATGGTAATAAGTGGCTGTTTCATTCTGGTAGAATTGGACCAAGCAGGATTGCACTCATTTTGCAAATAAAGTATTGTCATCATGGGCAAAACTCAGCAACTCAGCAGGGAGACTGCAGTCAATAGGATCACCAGAGATTGCGCCAAAACAGATTTGGTGCAAGGACATGATAAAGCAATGGCTTTGATATTACAGATGATTCTGGGATCAGCTACAAGAAAAAAAATATCTTGCAAGGGATGATCAAAACCAAATTAGAGCCATTTAGAGATATCAAAAGACTGGGCCCTATGTATAATGTTGGCAGCTGTAGCTGTAGACAAGATGGCCACCTATCAATATTGGGCCTAGTGTGATTAAAATCTAATGCTCGGGATGTTACCCTTGGAGATCCCAGTGATCTACCAATTCACAAATCCTAAGAGTGAATTTGGGATGATTTTGCACTGGTGGTACTTCCCAATTGTGGGTTGGCCTACTTTAGAGATACAGCGCAGAAACTGCACTGACCAGCAATCCTTGCACATTAGCACAATCCTACACACTAGGCTCAATTTACAATTTTACCAAAGCCAATTAACCTACAAATCTGTATGTCTTTGAAGTGTGGGAGGAAATCGGAGCACCCTAAGAAAATGCATGCAGGTCATGGAGAGAACGTACAAACTCCATACAGACAAAATCCATAGTCAGGATCGAACCCGGGTCTCAGGCGCTGTCAGGCAGCAACTTTTCTGCTGCGTCACCGTGCCGCCCGGATCTGGAGAAGGTTATTCACGCCCTCTAGATTAACACTCTAGTGAAGAGCATTTAAAGAAATAAGCGGAAGTATTAAAATGAGGACGATTGAGGAGAGAGAAGCACAGCTACCATTCTTATCTGGCCTGGCCCAAGTATGATGCCTGACCCACCAATAGTGTTGACTCTTAATTGTTCTCCCTGCTCCCCCACCCCCTCACTGCAGGGGCAATTACGATACACAAAAATGGACAACCTGATCCCTAAATAAATAAATATACAAAAAAAACCCAAAGAAGGGTTAGTGCAATGACACAGCTATACACCATCCCAGTCTCCTCTGGAGATCTGTGATTGATCAAGCAATTATATTGTCATTTAGAACATAGAATGATGGTGAGGATTATTGAGCTGTCAGAGGAGGTAGTTGAAGCAGATGCAATAACAACATTCAAGAGCTATTCAGACAGGTATATGGATAGGAAAGTTTTTGAGAGACATGGGCCAAACAAGGGGCAATTGGGACGTGTAGGTGGAGCATGGACGAGTTGGGCTGAAGGGCTTGTGTCCTTGCTGTATGAATCCATAACACTATGGGCAATGGATTGGGATGGGCAACATTGAGAAATATCTTCCCCTCTCATTTGACCGAATCCCAAGATAAAAGAAGCCTGCGTTCAATGGTCAGTGATGCTCCACGCACTTTATTTGTAACAGTGGCACATTGAAATGGATGCCCGATATACCTCTTGTTAAGGCAGAATGGCATAGCAACTCCATGAGAGGGTGAATGATGGTAAATCTTCCTATGACATATAGGAAGGAGTCAAGTGACGAATAAAATGTCTCTAAAGTTCCTTGCAACGCTTTCCACACTCCAGATGGCAGAGGCAAGGTCACAAACTTACAGCAAGCAATTTCCGGAAGAACAGAGAAAAATGCTTTAAGGGCAGCCTCAAATCATCCTTCAAATTAGTGCAACATCCTCAGCAACTGCGTGGAATTCCTGTTTCATGCACCTGGAAAGTCTAAGCTCTTTGAGTCTTTATTCGAGGAGCACAAGTAGGCCAAATACAGTGGAAGCATAATGCCATAATCCTGCTAACATCTACCTGCGGTGGCATGTGAGGCTCTTTAGGTGACACAGTGGCACAGCTGGTAGAACTACAAAGCAGCAGTGACTGCTGCGCCAGCGACCAGGGTTCGATCCTCACCTTGGGTGCTACTTGTGTGGAGTTTGCACGTTCTCTCTGTGACCCATGGTCTCCTCCTCTATCCCAAAGACATGTGGGTTAACTAGCCTCTGGAATATGACCCTACTGTGCGAGGAGTGGATACGAAAGTGGAGTAACCCAGAACTGATGTGAACTGGTGATGGATGGTTGGCGTGGACTGGGGTGGGCTGAAGGTCCTGTTTCTATGCTGCATCTTTCAATCAATCACTCCACAACGCAGGGAATGTCATGGAAGCAAATTATTTTCAACCCTGAGAGACTGCCTTTGAATAAGAACAAGGCAGTGGCCCCAGAAAAAAAAAATCACAAGAAGCTGAGGAAAAATATTTGGGCATTTTATCTTCCTCTGCAAGGCAAGGCTACTTATTGTGACAATACTATAATCAGCCAAATTACAGTATCCGGCTGATATTATAGCAGAATGACCAGAAGATGATTGGATGGTCTACCCATCTAATATGTAGGCGATCATTCTGCCACAAGTGACTGGAATTGACTTTATGCACAGAACTTATATATAACTATCCTTCACTCCCTGCACAGTTTCCGGATCATTTGCCCAGCATTTTTCGGAGAACCTGCTGATGTTCATGTTTATTCAGTGCTGAGTAAATTGATCTTGTCTGCTGAAATGCCTCAGTTCTCCAGTTAGAATATAAGCACTCTCACAGAGCACAACATGCTCTCGGCACAAACAAACGAGATCTTGTTTTAAATTGTTGTTCCATCTCAGTCCTGCTACACATCAGAAGTTGGCATGGGGCAGGTGGATATATTTCCATTTAGTACATTTGCAACATCGTGAACAATTGTTCAAATGTCAAGGAGCCTCCAAACCATAATCCCACATTGATTTTAAGGCACCAAGAAGCCCAGTGAACCTCCAGCCATGAGTTGCAAAAGCTCAGAGCACACCAGCATAAGATCATGTGATATGGGGGTGGCAGATTGCGACCTTCACGTGGTCCGCCCTGTTTCGACGAATGCAATCAACCCGGCGTGCACAATCAAATAAGATCAAATAGAACAAGTTGTCCTACAACTTTAGGCTGTGCATGCCATAGGCAAGAAGATGAAGATAAGTGATAGGAGCAGAATTGGGTCATTCGGCCCATGAAGTCCACTCCACCATTCAACCATGGCTGATCTATCTCTCCCTCCTTCCTCACCCCATTCTCCTGCCTTCTCCCCAAAACTTCTGATATCCGTACTAATCAAGAATCTATCTATCTCTGCCTTAAATATATCCACTGACTTGGCCTCCACAGCGTTCTGTGGCAAAGAATTCCACAGATTCACCACCCTCTGACCAAAGAAATTCCTCCTCCCTTCCAAAAAGGGTTGGCGGCGCGACCGACGTTGCAGCGGCCTCTGCAGTCCGTCTGTCTTTTTTTATTTTATTGTCCTGTAGAGTGTATAGTTTGTGGTGGGTTTTTAACTGTGTATGTGTGGGGGGCGGGGGGGTGGGTGGGGGAAACTTTTAGATCTCTTCCCTGTACGGGGACCCGACCTTTCCCTGTCGGGTCTCCGTTGCCGTTGGGGCCTAGCACCGTGGAGCGGCCTCTAACAGGAACGACAGCTCAAGTCACGGAGCCTGCGGAGCTGCGGACCTACCATCGTAGAGCTGGCCAGCTTCGGAGCGTGGAGAGCTGTGGTGGCACGCTGTTGCGACCCGACTCCAGTGGATGGTGACACCGGGAGCTCGCGGGTCCCCGGTGTGAGACCGCTTTGCGGGGCACCGGCAACGGCGACTTCTCCCGCTCGAATTGCGGAGTTGAAAGTGACCTGGAGCGGGGCCTTACATCGCCCGGCGCGGCTTTAAATGTCCGCGGACGTGCTAGCGCCCGCCAGGGGCTCCAACATCAAGACCCGGGGCAGGGCCTTACATCGCCCGCCGTGGCTTTAAGTCGCCGTGGGACTTGCTAGCGCCCGCCGGGGGCTTTGACTTTGACTTCGGGAGAGGAATGGAAAGCAGGGGAGAGACAAGACTTTGCCTTCCATCACAGTGAGGAGGAAATTCACTGTGATGGATGTTTGTGTAAATTGTGTTGGTGTGTGTCTTGGTTCTTTTCTTGTATGACTGCAGAAACCAAATTTCGTTTGAACCTCATGTCAAATAAACAGTATTGTATTGTATTGTATTGAAAAGAGCATCCTTTAATTCTGAGGCTATGACCTCTAGTCCTAGACTCTCCCACTAGTGGAAACATCCACTCCACATCCACTCTATCCAAGCCTTTCACTATTCTGTACGTCTACACTATTCTGAGGTCCCCCCTCATTCTTCTAAACTCCAGCGAGTAGAGGCCCAGTGCCGTCAAACGCTCATCATATGTTAACCTCCTCATTCCTGGGATCACAGTTGTTCACAGTGAAAGATAAGCAGTGTTAAACCGTTCAGCTCATACCTGCAAATTTAGCAAAGTACGCCTTGTGATATTTGCTGCCACGCTCATCGTTCCAGAAGCATGTTGGTTGACAAGGAAGTGGTTTGGTGCACACCAGCTCTCCACTTTCACCCCACAGAACTTGTCCTAGAGTAGAAACAAAACAATATCAATGTTCCCACAAATGTTATTGCTTTGATGAAACCTCCTTTATAGGTTGTGTAGACAGGAGCTGCAGATGTTGGTTTAAACCGAAGATAGGCACAAATTGCTGGAGTAACTCAGCGGTACAGGCAGCAGCTCTAGAGAGAAGGAATGGGTGATGTGTCGTGTCTGAAGAAGGGTCTCGACCTGAAATGTCATCCATTCCTTCTCTCCACAGACGCTGCCTGTCCCGCTGAGTTACTCCAGCATTTTGTAGTCTATCTTCTTTATGGATTGTTTCATACTGTTTGCAAATGATCATTAACTTCTCCACAAGAACAATTAATTAGCATTGTGGCAATCATGTACACCTTATTACTTAAAAGCTACATTGCATTATAATTAATTTAATTTTTTGTCACGGTTTAGGTTTATTATTGTCACGTGTACTAAGGTACAGCTAAAAGCTTTCTTTTGCACCCAAACAGGTCGATTAATACCATACATAAATACAATTAAGTTAATTTGAAGTATAAAAGATAGAACAAAAGCATTAAAGTTCTGATTGAATTGATTGATTGATTGATTGAAAGACACAGCATGGAAACAGGCCCTTCAGCCCACCGAGTCCACACCAACCATCAATCACCCGTTCACACTGCTTCTGTCGCACTTTTTCAACCACTCCATATATGCTTGGGGCAATTTATAGAGGCCAATTAACCTACAGTCCGACACATCTTTGGGCTGTGGGCAGAAACCAGAGCACCTGGAGGAAAACCACACGTGGTTTTCCTCCAGAACTTGCAAACTCCACAGAACTAGCATCCGGGGCCAGAATTGAACCCAGATCTCTGACGAGGTGAGGCAGCAGCTCTACCAGCTGCGCCACTGTGCTGCTCCAGCCCTAGTTTTTTCTTATCTGAACAGAACAGAAGATTGGAGTTTCAAAAGAAGAAAAGATATTCAATATTTGCCCAACAATTATCAGTAAAATTATGATGGGCAACAGTTTTGAAGGTTCTCCAATTAGGCACTAAATAGGATCATCATGCTCGATATTCCAGAAATGGCAGGAAGACAATGAATTCCCTCCCAAGTTCAGGTTTCTCCATAAATTTGAGAGGCTGAAAGAACAACAACGAGGTGACTCAGAGGGGAGTGGAGACGAGGAGATGAGGAGAACACCAACAAGAAATGGCCCAGAGGAAGCAAGGGTTGCTAACACTGATTCAAAGAGAGAGAGAAGTAACAGCTTGAACTGGGAGTGGAAGAGAAGGGTTTTAACAATGGGAAACAGTCGCATTGGGTGGAATTCCATTCAATGTAGAATCTGCAAACTCACCCCAAGAAGTTGGATGGAGTGGTTTGTGAGGCGGAAGGTACAGATTTGGCATAATCATGAAGTGCTTCTGTGCAGGGTGTGTGTTAAATATACTGGAGTTTGGAGTGGCATTGTTGTTGCATTGATGGTTCAAGTATCAAGTTAGGAAGCAATGTTCAACACAAGGTTTGTTTTGCAAAGCAAAACTTGGCCCTAAAGGTATGTTTATCATCTTCCTACCATTTCTGGATTGGCCTGGTTCGTGACTGATGGGAGATATGATTTGGGGAAGAAGCAGGAAGGACAAAAGGCATTAGGTTCTGGAGGAGGAACTCCACGGAGAAGGGAAGTTAGGGGTGGTGATTGCTTCACGACCAAGGATGACCAGAAGAAGAGATGGTGCGCTGGAGGCTGGTGAGGAAAAGGGAGGAATGCAAGACTGTGAGGAACACAAGATAAACGGGGAAAGGGATAATGTCATGAGGATTTTATAGATCAGGTTGGGGATTTACAATCCAATCAATGGAGGTGCTGGACACAGGGTGTGGGGGGTGGAATTCATGAGAATGGCGGATAGGTGGAAAGTGCTTGATCATTTGGAAAACAAAGTGGAGATATGGAATGAGAGTGAAGAGATGAACATCTCTGGTACAGAAACATAAATGGAAGAACAATTTCATTATGTGTATGAACATATGGATAAACGTGATGAACGAGCAGATCATAAGTTTAAAATCATCCTTTATAAAATCCAAACAGATTATTAAGAAGAGATGTGAAATTGTGCTGACTTTTTTCATTCCAGATTTCCACAGCCATTCCCAGGTTCCTTGCTTGTATCTCTCCTCTGTAGACAGGAATGGTGAAGTTCTGGCCCATGAAACATGAAATGATGTCTGTGCCACCTGCAGGAAATAGAACAAAAACATTTACCATTTTCAACATGGACTCCCTGATGGGCTGCACAGCGGTAGAGTTGCTGCCTTACAGTGTCAGCCACTCAGTTTCAATCCTGACTACTGGTGCTGTCTGTACGGAGTTTGTACATTCTCCCTGTGACCTCCGGGTGCTCCAGTTTCCTTCCACACTCCAAAGACGTACAGGTTTGTAGGTGAATTGGCTTCAATAAAATTATAAATTGTCCCCAGTGTGTAGGGTAGTGCCAGTGTCCAGGGTGATCACTGGTCAGCGTGAACTCGGTGTGCCAAAATAGGGCCTGTTTCTGCACTGTATCTCTAAAGTCTAAAATAAACTCTAAACAGATGTAAACATTCATACTACTTTCCTTAAGATAGCAACTAAGTAATACATCTCAATTGCATCTTCTTGTCCATTCTGCATGCATATGTATTTGGAATCAAGTATTGAAAATATATCAAATCTTAATATCTTTTTGGGATGTGGCCATAAATATTGTTCATTATAAAAATGCTGCATGTGAGATCTACAAAGAAAGGTAATCAATTTTCCACTGGACCACCTATACACAGATGTACTTGATGCACATGAGATGCAAGACTCTAGCTAGTCATAGCATGCATATTGCATCCGGCTACTCAACTCATAAAAACTGTTCAGATGAAATGCAAACAACTGAACTGAAATTTTGAAAGAATCTTTTCGGAATAGATTTTATTTCAACCACTTCTAAACATACTTACTGCTAAGAATCACTAATTGCTATAAAGGTCTCTCTCATAGTTAGTTGCATTGACTTGGCATTAGTCTAACGGATCACAGCATTGCCAATTTAAAAAGTCTGATGAGGGAAAAATGAAAACAAATTAAGAATGGAGCCCCTGATTAGAAATGTGTTTAGTGTTTATGAACAAACAGCAGTGCTTGGCTCGTCCAAGGGTAACTTTCCCACAAATTCTAATATATACAAGGATTACATATAAAGGTTAAGGATGTGCTCCAATATTATATCTGACCCCTGATCCACTGATCTAAAGAATCATATCTTGATCAGTTGGGCAGGTGGACTAAAGAACGGTTGATTGAGTTCCAACACAGATATGTGTGAGTTGTTGCTTTTTGGGAAGTCAAACCAAGGCAGTGAATGGCAAGGTCCTGTCATGGAGCAGAGGGATCTAGGAGTGCACGCACATAGTTCCTTGAAAGTGGCATCACAGGTAGATAGGGTGGTCAAGAAGGCTTTGGGCACATTGGCCCTTTTCAGCCAGAGTAGTGAGTATAGAAGTTGAGAGGTCATGTTACAGTTGTACAAGACACTGGTGAGGCCACATTTGGAAAATTGTGTTCAGTTTTGGTCACCATGTTATAGGAAAGATGGTGTTCAGCTGGAAAAGAGGCAGGGAAGGTTTGCCAGGACTCAAGGGCCTGAGCTATAGGGAGATTGAGCAGGCTAGGATGTTATTCCTTGGAGCGCAGGAAGATGAGGGTGATGCTATGGCGATGTATATAATCATGAGGGAAATAGATAGGATAAAATCACAGAATTTGTTTACCCGGAATAGGGAAATAAAGAACCACAAGACATAGTTTTAAGATGAGAAGGGAAAGTCTTAATGGGAACCTGAGAAGCATATATGGAATGAGCTGCCAGAGGATGTAGTTGAGGCAGGTACCATCACAACATTTGGACAGGTACATGGATAGGAAAGGTTTAGAAGCATACAGGCCTAACGCAGGCAGGTGAGAATCGTGTAGATGGGGCATCTTGGTCGGCATGGACAAGTTGGGCTGAAGGGCCTGTTTCCCTGCTGTATAACTCCAGGAAAAGAACAAATGAAGGGAGAAATTCAGGAAGTAGCAAAAACAAAACAAGGTATGGATGTGGTACAGATAGAAATCAACGTGCCTTCCCCAAAATGTCTCTGACAATATTAGGTATGTGCAGGGCTATAAAAAGAAAATTTAATTTTATCTTGGTAATCAATACCACTGCCCTTGAGCGTTTCATTAAATCACCCGTACAACTGCGAGCATTTGCGGGACTGTCGATGAACAAAGAGAACATCGAGTGCAATGGCACCACACAGCGGCCCCCAACTGCAGCCTCTGTGCCACAAGCATCTTCATTCCCTTCCACACACTTCACAAGAGTTACTGATAGACTCTGTGGGAAGGTTACAAGAAAAAATCCATCTCGAGACTCAGTGTGAGCGCAATAGAATTTGCACTTTATTGAAAACAGCTAAACTATAGTCATCACCCTCAATGCAAACTGCAATATATCTCCAAACTCAAAATTAAGAAGAGAAGATATGACAGCTGGATGCCACCAATGATTTGCGGAATTGACTTGCCCAAACATGTGGGCTGTGCATAATTACTATAGAGATACAGTGTGGAAACAGGCCCTTCGGCCCACCGAGTCCGCGCCAGCAACAATCACCTTACACCAGTTCTATCATACACACTTGGGAGAATTTATAGAAGCCAATTTACCTACAAACCTGCAGGCCTTCAGAATGTGCGAGGAAACTGGAGCACCTGGAGAAAGGCCACATGGTCACAGGGAGAACGTACAAACTCCATACAGACAGCACCTGTAGTCAGGATTGGACCCTGGGTGTCTGGAGCTGTAAGGCAGCAACTCTACCGCAGCACCAATGATCAGCCGTTTGGGTTTTGTATATTTGTGTACCTTTTGAGAACTAGGCTTTATATTTATTAACAATCAAAATCTGTTCACTCCCACTATATTCAGCTGAAGACGTAAATATAAGAGCACATTACAATTTAGCCTGTACATCCTTCATCCTTTTAAATCTTCTCATTGAAGGGAGGAAGATGGAAGGATGTTATAATCAAAGGATCCACTGGACTATCCATCACCAGCAAGAAAAACATCAAATGCTCTGCTACCCATCACGAGAAAAACTTAAGCAAATAAATAAGATACGGTTTGGTTTCGCCAACCTATTCTTTTTCAAAGCGACGCAGCCATTCAAACATTTGCATTGACAGAAAGTGCATCAATTTTAATAGAATACAATTTACATTGTGTTAGAAATGGGACTGAGGGGCTTTTCATCAGCTTAGTTCCATGGAGTATCATTTTGTCTGCGCATTGTTACCCCAGGTTGAGACAATCGCAGTCATGCAGAACTGAAACAGGCCTATTAGACCAACTCCTCCAAGCTGACCATTGTGCCCATCTATGCTGGTCCCATTTGCCAGCATTGGGCCCATAACCCTTGAAAACCTCTCCTATCCACGTACCTTTCTTTAATGTTTCTTTAACGTTGTTATAGTAACTGCCTCAACTACCTTCCCTGGCAGCTCGCTCCATATACCCAACACCCTCCGAGTGAAAATGTTGCCCCTCAGATTCCAATTAAATCTTTCCCCTCTCATCTTAAACCCATGTCTTCTGATTCTTGATTCGCCTGCCTTGGGTAATAAACTCTGTGCATTCACCCTATTCATTCCCATCATGCTTTTTTGCACCTCTATAAAATCATCCCTCTGTTTCTTGCACGCCAAGGAATAAAGTCCTAGTTTGTCCAATCTCTCCCCATCAAATTGATGCGCTTCAATTCTGAGAACGATGTTCTGACTTTGTATCTTCCCCCTTTGCTCTATCCATTGTACTTGAGTTTCCTCTTCTTGCGTATGGTGTACACAGCCTAAAGTTGTAGGACAACATGTTCTATTTGATCTTATTTGATTGTGCACGCCGGGTTGACTGCATTAGTTGAAACAGGGCGGACCACGTGAAGGTTGCAATCTCCCACCCCATACTTGAGTTTGACTTGATTGCATTTATGTATGGTCCATTTAAACCTTTGGATAGCATACAAAACAAAGCTTTTTTCCTGCACCTCAGTACATATGACAATAGTAAACCTCTCCCTATAGCTCAAGCCCTCGAGTTCTGGCAACATCCTTGTGAATCATCTCCGCACTCTTTCCAGCTTAACGACACTCTTTTTATGGTCAATGTCGCGCCTCAAGAAGTCCGACTAGCACTTTTCAGAAGCAGACCTATTATTTCCCCTCGGCAAAATTGACTTAATTAACCTTGTTGGTTCCCCAGTAGCATCCTGGACAGCACAAGCCAAATGGCTTATGTAAAAATCGGTATAATTTCAAAGCACATGAAAATGATTGAAACACGACCAAAGTGCCTCTGGCCTTCAAAATACACCATCAGGTGAATTACGTTTCACAAACCTGAATAAGGAAGGGAAATAAATTTCCATCCTCTTCCCCGCTCCCCGTCCCCGCCTTCCATTCAATTTCCAATATTGATTCTACATCCATTTCCTAATATGGAGAAAGAGTCCTGCAGTGATGGTTTATGTAATGATCTCGTGGCCCCCGCGGAAACAATTATTGCTCCGCAGGAACTAAATCATTGCAACAATGATTAATACAAATTATAAAAAGGAATGGAAAAACGCCATGAAACCCATTATTTATCCGTGTATTGAAAATGCCATTAATTACTCCAGAAAGGACTTCACTATCTAACTTTTTCTAGAAGGGTCTTGCCTCTGAACAGCAATTCAAGTAACACTGTCCAAATGGCCTATATGATTAATTTAATTTGCCTCAAAAAAAATCACATAAAGCAATCCCCCAGTACTACTAGCTGCTTTGCATTCATTTAATTATAGAACATTGTCACGTAATATCATAAATCATTTAGGCCTGAAAAAAGATTTAGCAATGTAATTTACTGCTCTGAATTTATAGGGACCAACCTATTACCAAGAGGTGGAGATCAGCCATGACAGAAGGTGATTAAAGCTAACAGCAGAAAATGAAATGAGTTTTTTAGGAGATTTCGCCATGTACCAGTTGATTCATCTTGTGGCTTTGAGAAACGTAGCTGTCTGAGCTGTTAAGTAAGCCCCTTGTAACCGATAAAAGATCCTATTTTGTTCAATTCAAATCCTTCACCCCTCCGTTTTCCCATTCTTCAACATATCCCTATTTTTGACGACAAGATTAAGTGGACTTTAGTGTCTCGGCAGATCTTCAGTTCAGGGCTCAACTCCATGACAGGGCAAACATGTTACAGGAGCGGAGATTTTCTCCACAGCGCAGCAGTCCATTTTGCAGCCTTGTTAACATTCACAAAGCCCGTCCCATATATCCTAGCAGATTGGATTGCCTGCCGCAGAGGGAATTAACCTTCCACCCCAGCTTCAATGACACAAAAATCTTTCACTCCTTTCATTGACAAAAATCAAGTCTCGGGTTCTACCATTGCAGTTGACCTAATGTCTCAGCTGGAATGTTAAATGAACGCTCTCAGTTCTTGCAACAAAGCACGAGCTAAATTTGATTTTAAATTATTTTCTCTGCACCGCCATATAAAGTTAATCACCAAGGTATAAAACTAGGGGCTGCACAATAGCGCAGCGGTAGTGTTGCTGCCTTACAGCCGCAGAGACACGGGTTCGATACTGACTGCGGGTGCTGCCTGAACGGAGTTTGTACCTTCTTCCTGTGACCCTATGATGGGTGCTCCGCTTTCCTCCCACACACCAAAAACATACAGGTTGGTAGGTTAATTGATTTTGGTAAAATTGTAAATTGTGTGTAGGATAGTGCTAGTGTACGGGGTGATCACTGGTCGGCGTGGACTCGGTGGGGCAAAGGGCCTGTTTCCACGCTGTATCTCTACAGTCTGAAGCTTGGAACCTTGTTTCTCAGTTCAAAAGTACTGCTTCTGGCTTGGTTTTGCTACCCTTAACATTAATATTTATATTAAGCTGCTCTGTTATGGAGCAAAAAAAATCCAAAGATATGGGTTGGACTTTGTGAATTTTAATAAGCCTTCAAAATAAACGGTTTCACAATGTGGAGGGAAATGACCACTCCTGTAACATGCCTCCCAAGCGATGCAGTTGCAGCTTGAACTAAAGATTTGCAGAGATACTAAAGTTAAGCATCGACAATCTCTTGTGCCTCCCTCGTTCTTTCGGAAATTGATGCGTCGACTTTGTTGAAATGCTCACAGGTTTTTTCCCCCCCTGTATTGTCATTGCTCTTTTCTGCAACACGAAAGCCCACTTACATTGAGGGAATGATTTCTGCAACACTCACGATGACAGCACACACCACTATTAAATTCCTACCTTTCCTTCCCACCAAGTCGGTCAAAAGCATGCAGCATCTGCCTAACACAAACCTCCCCTCACCACAGCACGGTGGTGCAGCGATAGAGTTCCCTGCCTTATAGCACCAGAGACCCGGGTCGATCCTGATCATTAGTGCTGTCTGTATGGGGTTTGTACGTTCTCCCTGTGACCTCCATTGGATTTATCCGGGTGCTCCGGTTTCTTCCCACACTCCAAAGATGTGCAGATTTGTAAGTTAATTGGCTTCAGTAAAAATTTAAATTGTGCGTAGGGTAGTGTTGGTGTACAGGGTGATCGCTGGTAGGTGTGCTCGGTGGGCCAAAGGGCCTGTTTCCACACTGTATCTCTGAACTAAACCGGTATCAATCTATCGCCAGCCAGGCTTTGTACTGCCCCTCTTCTCTTCCAGCTTTCTGTCCCCACCCCCCCCCCGCAATCAGTCTGAAGAAGGGTTCCCATCCCGAAACATCACCCATCTATGCTCTCCAGAAATGCTGCCTGAACCGCTGAGTTACTCCAGCATTCTGTGTCATCTTCGCTGTTGAAGATTAATATTTATCCATGCTGTCTGATGTGCTGCATTACTCCAGCACTTTGCTTCTTTTTTTGTAAACCAGCATCTGCAGTTCCTTTTAAAGCAGGCAGCAGTGGACACAGTTTTATGTTTGTCTGTATTGAACATTGTTTGTTATTGATTAATCCAAGAACAACCGTGGGTCCCAATCTTGGCTGCTTCCTCTGGCCACATTCAGCCTGAGTGTTCTGTAAATTAAATCACATAGCAATGATCTTCGATTTTGGTTATGTATTGCCAGGAAGATGAAGAGTTTCACACAAACTCTTCCTTTGCCAACTGCACAAAAACAACATTATTTAGTTAAATCCAGCAAGATCAAAACCATTCTAAGACTGTGTCCGTTGTCATTCGAAGGGTTCTTTACATGTCAAGGAATTGCAATAACCTCTTCTTTCACAGCCTCAAGGTCTGCATTTGCCTTCACTCAAACACTTCTGAAGTGTATTCACTGTCTCATTATATGCAACATTGGCCAGTAATATGAACACAGCAAGCTATCTCAAATGTAGTGAGTGAATGGCCAGGACAAGCTGACATTGGCTGAGATATAAGCTTGCTTCAGGAGACAGAAACAAAAATACTGGGCTGCGGTTGCAGTAGTGTCATGGATTCTTCTACAGTTACCCACGGCAGATCGGCTTTGGCTTTCACCTGAAAAACAGTGCTCGCACCTGTGCAGCCATCCCACTGCCATCACTTGCATTGCTTAGTCAACTCAAGAGTGGAATTTAAACCACTATGATCCTAATCTGATAGAAGTGTGCTCTCTTGTGCACTGACAAAGACTTCTTAAAATCGACACAAAATGCTGGAGTAACTCAGCGGGACAGGCAGCATCTTTGGATAGAGGAACACAATTTCTTAGTGGCCGCGCGCGCATGCACACACTCACACACACACACACACACACACACATGCGAGGCTTCGGAGGCTTCAGCCGTGGGCCCTGTGGACGGTAATTAGCTCAGGATTCTTCCCGTTTCCAGCTCCGCGACATGGATGCTTCTACTACGGGGCCGTTACTGTTAGAATGAATCAACTAGTGCAGGTCTGTACCACAGATTTTAAAAACACTGGACATCATGCTGAACAACATAATATAGGACAGGACACAATACCTTACAAAGCTTGTAATGGGGGGGGGGGGGGTACTACAATAATGTTTAAGAAACATTGAGACAGGTACATGGACAGGACAGGTTTAGAGGGATATGAGCCAAGCGCAGGCAGGAGGGACCAGTGTAGACGGAGCATGTTGGTTGGTGTTGGCAAGTTTCCACACTGTATGACTCTATGACTATTGAATGACTCCAGGATTAACCAACTAGAAACATTATGCTACAGAAAAGCATCAGGGATACTTTAAAAGGGGAAAGTCTGCAGGACACATATAACTTATATCAGAGGAGAAATGAAGACAGAGAAAACACCAAAGAGAGGCAGGGAGAGGGTCATCTTCAAAACGTGCAAGAAGAGCGATAGTGAGGATAAAAGTAACAGCATTTTATTATCAGGGAGAAGGGAGCAAGACCAGAAAAAGAGGGAATAAAAAGAGGAACATTAGAGAGGAGTTAGAAGATGTGGAGAGCAATAATCTTCAACAGAGAAGATACTGTATACACAGAATGCTGGAGTAATTCAGCAGGGCAGGCAGCACCTCTGAAAAGAAGGAATGGGTGGTGTTTCGGGTCGAGACCCTTCTTCAGACTGAAACATCAGACACAAAACATCACACAGTCCTTCTCTATAGAGATGCTGCCTGTCCCGCTGCGTTACTCCAGCATTTTGTGTCTATCTTCGATTTAAACCAGCATCTGCAGTTCCTTCCTATATTAATCTTCACAGTGTCTATATTTAGACTGAGCATGTCTCAAGCTCCTTAGGATGCCTATTTTTACTTTCAAAGGGGTTAAAAAGAAATGTATACTTTCGAAAAGGACTATTCATCGGAAAATTCCAATAAAACATAAAATACGCATACAAATTACACAAATAATACGCCATAACTGGGTTACGGATAATTTTCTACTAATACAAAATGGAAGCTGGTATCTATGCTGTTAAACAGTAAATAGAAGAGAGTAAATCAGCCTTCAGTTGTGATTTTGCAAGGTTCAATGAACACTGATTATCTGGCAAAGTTTTGGGATGGTTTGATTAAGTATTTGCAATCCTCATATTAACGACAAATGAAGCATAATGATTTTCATACGGTTGTATTAGAACTCACTCACAACGCCAGTGGTTTTCCCAAACCTAAGACTGCGGGACATACAGAAGAGGCACATTATTCAGCAGCTCAGAGCCACAATAACATTTCCGCCAGTTGTGACCATCATAGAAAGACCCGACCGGTCGCGGCCTGCAGGGGGAGATGCTCGACAACTACGCGCTCGGCCCCAAAGCCGAGGAGGAAGGAGCCGCTGGTGACGACGGACATGAGGAGTGGGTCGATGGGAGCAGGACCAGGGTATTGCCTCCAGCGCCTCAAGGTCGGCTGGAGGAGCTGCCCCCAGGACACAAAGGCGGTCGGGCGAGGAGAGGAGGGGGACGTTGGTTGAGCTGCGGGTGGAGCCGATCAAGGGAGATGGAGGAGGCCCTGCAGCAGCCTGGGGCTCAGCTGGATCAGGAGCTGCTCTTGTACATCTCGCACGTGGACCAGATTATGGACTTTCTGTTAATGGCGTCAAGATGTGGCGACTCGTGCATGTGTGAGCAGCACAAAAATAATTTCACTGCGCCATGCACACGTGACAATAAAGCACCAATGGTAAAGGAGGTTTTTGCTCCAAATTGTTGCCATTAATCAAGTTATCCTTGGGGAACTCAACCTCAGAGAACTCCCACTTAACACAAAGTGATAAGAATTCAGTTGCGGTTTTGATTACGACCTGACAGGCTAGACAGTAGTTGTCAGAAGACCTTTGAACAATTTAAAGAGCAGCACAGCACAGTCAAAAAGGTCAACGCACAGTAGAGGTCTGATGGATCGCATCCTGTACACACACTATGCTACAGTAATTGGTCAAACGTGGATGGCTTTCTTTGGAGCATCAGAGACTGAGAGGAGGCTTTATAAAAGTATTATTAAGTAATTGCAGTTGCACAAGAACAAGCCCCTTTGCCCACTCGGTCTGTACTGATCACAGTACCAATGGAATCAATGTCACCTATCTGCTTCTACCATTTCCCCAGATCTCGACCAGAAACATCACCTATACTTGAATCAGTCTGAAGAAAGGTTCCAACCCAAAAAGTCACCTATCCATGTTCTCCTGCGATGCTGCCTGACTCGGTGAGTTACTCCAGCGCTTTGTGTTCTAGTTATAAACCATTTTCTGTACAAAACCTGTCTCGCACATCCTCTCCTCAAACAGCTATGCCAACTAGTATTTGACTTTTCCACCCTGGGGAAAAAAGGTTCTGACTGTCTACCTTATCTATGCCTCTCATAAATGTATATATTTTATCAAGTCACCCTTCAGTCTGACACTCCAGCGAAAACCATACACCTATGTCCAACCTCTCCTTATAGCCAATACACTCCAATCCAGGCAACATGTTGGAGAATCTCTTCTGCACCCTCTCCAAAGCTTCCACATCCTTCCTTGAGTATGACGACCAGAATTGCACTAATATGGCTGAAATAAAGTTTGTTACTGCTACAACAGGACTTTAATTGTCCCGTTCCAGTACATATGACAATAATACGCTCTAGACTCGTGACTTGGCACTTGATCTGCCTTAAATGGACAACCACACTGTTAAGTAGTGAACATGGTCCCTGCTTCTCCAAAAGGGAAACACATCCACCCATGTCAAGATTCCTCTCGGGTTTATAAATCTCAGTCAAATCTTCTTGCACTCTTCTAATCTCCAGCAGAAACAAGTCAGACGTCCTCAACCTATCTTCATTTGACACTCATTCTTAGTGAGCAGCACGGTGGCAGAGTTACTGCCTCATAGTGCCAGAGAACCGGGTTCGAAACTGACCACAGGTGCTGTCTGTATGGAGTTGGTATGCTTTTCTCGTGACTTCGTGGGTTTTCCCCGGGTGCTCCAGTTTCCTCCTACACTCCAAAGACGTACAGGCTTGTAGGTTAATTGGCTTTGGTGAAGATTGTTAATTGTCCCTAGAGTGTGATGGGATGGAGGAGGAGCCATCTTGGGGAACGGCTGCTATCCAGCAGCCGTCCGTTTAATTATTTTTTTTTTAAAGTTTTTAGTGAGTCTTGTTGGAGAAATGGACTTCTTAATGTGGGGGGTAGGGGGCAATTATACTTCTAGGTCCCTACCTGGTCGGTGAGGCAGCTTTTTTCTCCGGGCTGCCCGTCGACCCGTCCTCGTGGCCTACCAGCGGGCGTGGAGCGCCGTTTCCTGGCGGGGACCGCCCAGCACCTCGGCTTCGGTGGCGGCACAGCGCTGGAGCGCTATCGCGGAGCGGAGCGGGCGATGCCTTGCCTGGGTCGCCGCGCTGGATCGACGCGCTGGAGCTCCGGTGAGATGTGACCGCCGAGATCAACACCTCCGGGCTGCGGGTCTGCGGAGCGGAGCGGGCGGCGCTGACCTTAACATCGGGAGCCTGGGAGCTCCAACCCGGCGCGGCCCTGTCGGCTTCGGAAGCCGACGACCCCCTGCTAGGAAGCGGCCGTTCCAGATGGCCCAGCCGCTGTGAGGACTCTCCCGACGCCGGGGCAACACCACCCGGCCAGAACGGCCAGGAACATCGGGCCTCAATAGGCCTGACTTTGGATGAACTGGGGTTGGGGACTGGACTTTGTGCCTTCCCCTACAGTGGTATCCACTGTGGGGGGATGATTTTTTGTGTGTAAGTTAACATGTTAGTCTGTGTCCAAGATGGCTATCGGAAGGGAGAGTGGACGCTGGCGCGCTTTAGCTGCCGCTGCTCTCTCTTCACATTGTGTTTTTTGATTTTTTTGATTTTGTGTCTTTGGAACGATTTCTATCTTTAATTTGTTTATTGATGATGTCCTTATTATTTATTTTTCTCTGACTATATGTTTTTTTTCTCTTCTGTTAACTTTTGTAAGGTGTCCTTGAGACTTTGAAAGGTGCCCGAAAATAAAATTTATTATTATTATTATTATTATTAGTGTGTTGGATGGCGCTAGTGTACGGGGGTTGCTGGTCGGCACGGACTTGGTGGGCCAAAGGGCCTGTATCCATGCCGTATCTCTAAACTAGTAGTATTAATCTAATAAATCTTCTCTTAACTGCTTTTAACACTTTAACATAAGGAAACCAGTATTGTATACAGTATTCTCAATATGGTCTCACCAATGTCGTATATTATTGAAACAAAACCTCCCTGTCTTTGTGTGCAGTTCCTACAATAACATTTTATTAGCTCTCCTAATTACTCACTGTAGCAATGTTACAAAATTTTGAGATTTAAAAAATCAAGTCTGTAATTTATCCCATCAGATAAAGCATAAAAATAAGTTTAATTTGACACCTAATTCACTTTCATATCTCAAGTATTTAAAAAGTTATGGCCATTTTCATACTGGGAAATGAGCATCTTGTTCCCTATTGATTTTCTATGGACATAACAAAAAAGCTGTGATCGTGAACAGTCAAAAGCCCATAACTTTCTTAAAAATTAAGAGAACTGAATGAAATTTTCAGTTATCATAGATTGAAGCATTCTGAAACAAACATAAAATAATCTTACTTGGATGACCTGAAATTAAAGCATATAATTAGTTAGTTACCTAATTGTAGCTAATTTCAGACTTCAATTACTAGATCTAAACATCTATCCATTTCTTAATAAATGATTAACATTTTTAAATAGCCTAAATGTCCAAATAATATTCACAAATAATTCACAATAAAACATGATTTTTAAATCTCATTTACATTAATTTATAGGCCAAATGGAAGGAATTTAGTGTTCAATTGCTGCAAATTAAAGTCCATTTTAAATCAGCTTTCCAGTGGGTCCCTGTGGAACGCGCTGGTTTAGAACGTTCACATTGCGGTAGATTTGTGCCCCAAATGCCGAGAAAAATACTGCGGGATATAATGGGGCCAAATTGAGCTACTCGCAATATTAAACTTTGTATAAAGGGTTCTTTAAAAGCCCTTTTTAATGTAAAAATATACAACCTAACTTCTGTGGTTTGCTTTATGGGACCCTGCGGTTGCTGGCTGTCGCGGGTTTAAAGATTGATTTTTAAACTACTATAACTATTATTCAAGGCCTTTAAAACTAATAATAGCTTTTGCGACGGGGTCTTCCAGCGATTTCTCGTTAATAATTAACTAGGCTGAACATTTTCGATTGGAACAGCTTAGAGAAAATCGCGTTTTAAACCCGCCCCCTCTAAACGGCGCCAAAATCGCGCACACCGCAGCGGCAGATTTTCAACGACGCTTCAGGTAGGCTTTGCAACATACCTACTCACTGCGCTCATATATTTACAGTTTATGAACCATTAGAACACACAGATCCCCTGCAATTCAGAGCTAAGCAATATCTTACCATTTAGATCATTTACTTCTTTTTTTCCTGCCAAGATGCACAATTTCATGCTTTCCCACATATATTCAATGAACTGCTTTGCCTACTCACTTAACCTGTAGTATCAATATTACTCTGTCTACTCCTAATTTCCTTTTCCACATCTTACTTTCCTATCAATCCTTGTTCATCATCAAATTTAGCATTCATAATTTTGGTGCCGCCATCCAAGTCGACTATATGAAGTGCAAAAAGCTGAGGTCCTAGATCAGTCCCTGTGCCAACGGTATTAAGACTCATCCATGCCTATTCCCCATTTCCAATTTAGGAGCCAATCTTGCCAATATATAATACCTCCTACACCATGAAATTCAGTAAAATTACAATCACCAGCGGAGTGGTACTTGATGAATTGCGGGGCAGTAGTTAACATGTCTTTTAGTTTTAGTTTTACAGATACAGCACAGAAGCAGGCCCTTCGGCCCACCGAGTCCACACTGACCAGCAATCCCAGCACATTAACGCTATCCTACACACACTGTGGGTAATTTTATATTTATACCATGCCAATTAACCTACAAACCTGTAGGTCTTTTGGAGTGTGGGAGCACACTAAAGACCCCCATACACTAAACTGAAGGACTCAGGGAAAACCTTGGAGGTCACGGGGAGAACGTACAAACTCCGTACAGAGAGCACCCATAGTTGGGATTGAACCCGGGTCTCTGGCTGTAAGGCAGCAACTCCACCACTGTGCCACCGTGCCACCCACTCTGGTCTCTGGTTGAAGATTCTGGTCCAATCTATCCTTGGGTGAGATGGTCAATTTCAATTTTCCAAAGAAATCTCAAGTTCGAGAAGGTATATTTTCTGAAATGAGCTTTGATGCAGCATCTTATCAAATATGTTTTGGAAATCTAAATGCTCTTCATCCACAGGTATCCCTTAATCCATGTTACGTTACTTCATTAAAGTGCTCTAATACATTGGCCACACATGATCTCCCTTTCACAAACCAAGTTGGCCTTGCCTTGGTACCTTGAATTTTTTGAAGCAGCTTTCGGTATCATCTTTAGTAATAGCTTCTTTAACATTTTCCCAATGACAGATGTACAGCTAAATGGTGTATAGGTCCCTGCTTACCCTCTCTCCCTCCTCTTTGAATATACATTTGCCGATCACCCGTACACAAGTTATATCTCCTCACAGTTACGCATCCTACACACTAGGGGCAATTTGCAGAAGCTAGTTAGCCTACAAACCTGTACGTCTTTGGAATGTGGGAGGAAACCGGAGCACCCGGAGAAAACCCACGCGGTCACAGGGAGAACGTACAAAACCATACAAGCTGTACCCGTGGTCAGGATCGAACCCGGGTCTCTGGCGCTGCGAGGCAGCCACTCTACTGCCACGCCATTGTGCCGCTATGTTTCCCCAGCACTTTGTGTCCACTTAGTTTTCCCCTGTGACTAAGGAGGTTTGAACCTGAACTTCAGAAAGCAATCTGAGCATCTCAAGTTCTTCCACAGATTGAAAGCTGGAGCTTCCCAATTAAGAGGATATTTCTGTACAGATTATTATTTTAGTAAGAACAATGTGGGAGTTCATTCCTCTGCCGGGATCGTTGTAAACTAATTTAGGTACAAGGTACAAACATGCAACATCACAACGCGAGCAGACAGTTAATAGTCAGTGCAAAAAAGTTTAAGGCCCTAATTAAAAAAGGTGCATCGATTGCATGGCATTCTACTGAAGTTCGATCAATATTACTTGAAATGTTATCTGATACTTCGTTCATTTTTAATCTTGCATGAAACAGTGACATGAACCTTATTTCTGACAGATGCAGTTGAAGCAACTTCAATACAAAAGAACATATGCCATTCGCTTCAAAGTACTTTCGTTGATACAATGTCAGGTCTTCTTTCCAACTCTTACTGAGTTTCAGCACAGCATCAGTTGAACATGAACATCTAAAGGTTTCCATTTCAGGACAAGCCATTGTACATTCTGGAAGAACGGTCTCATCCTGAAACGTCACCTATGCTTGTTTTCCAGAGATGCTGCCTGATCTGCTGAGCTGCTCCAGCGTTTTGTGTTTAGTTTAGTTTTAGTTTAAAGATACAGCGCGGAAGCAGGGCCTTCAGCCCACCGAGTCCACGCCGACCAGCGATCCCCATACACTGTCACTGTCCTACAGACTAGGAACCATTTACAATTTTTACCAAAGCCAAATTAACATACAAACCTGTATGTCTTTGGAGTTTGGGAGGAAACCAGAGCACTCGAGGAAAACCCAAGCAGGCACAGGGAGAACGTACAAACTCCGTACAGACAGCACCCGTAATCAGGATTGAACCCGGGTCTCTGTCGCTGTAAGACAGCAATTCTACTGCTGCGCCACCCTGCCGCCCCTGCGCAAGATTCCAGCATCTGCAGTTCCTTGTATATACATAGGTTGTTTAGTTTAGAGATACAGCAAGAAAACAAGCCACCTGGCGCACCGAGTCCATGCTGACCATCGATCACCCGTTCACACCAGTTCTAAGATATCCCACTTTGTATATCTCTCTTCATCCTAACAAGGATGAAGAACTACGAGAAATGGCTTAGAGCCACAAGCAAATAATGTTTATCTTCTCTGAAAGTTTGACTCATTAAAAAGGGAAAACGTTAAATATGAAATATAACATAAGGAATATTTAGTTCCCATTTATAGAAATCCAGCGATATATTGACAAGATATGGAGATGGTGTCCAAGATGGAGAAGGTGACGAATGAATCTAACGAGCTGGTCCTTGCTGTCTGCCTTTCCCATGTGGATCTGGGACCTAACTGGCAAAGTCTTAGGGTCCTGACTGCTCCTCCACTGTAGATATCAGGGCCTGTTGGGCAGTAAGCAAAGCCAAGCCGACAGACCGGACGTGACCTGTGGCAGCACAGAGCGGCGTAGGACACCAACAGCATCGCCAGGCCAGGCTGATGCCTACAACACCGACCCAGTGGAAATGTGGACAATCTTTGTATATTGCCTCGGTGACGTCTACTATTCGTACACTACAATTGTTGTACATTTGTACTCATTTATGATTGTGCTTATGTATAATATGATTTTACTGAACTGTATGCAAAGCAAAAAAATGTCACTGCATTTGGGTACATGTGACAATAACGTGCCATTGAACCATCGAATCAATTTGTTTCCCTTTAAATCTGTGCAAATATATTTGCCTGCAAAAGTAGTGGAATCTTAACATGATCTTTCAATTAGTAACCTCAGGATGAAGTTAAAAAATGAGAACGGTGAAATGAAGCTAATAGACATTTAACATTTGTGGCATGTTGGCTCTGCAGTAGAGTTGCTGCCTTACAGAGCTTGCAGCGCCGAAGACCCGGGTTCGATCCTGACTACAGGTGCTGTCTGTACAGAGTTTGTACGTTCTCCCCGTGACCCGCGTGGGTTTTCTCAGATATCTTCGGTTTCCTCACACACTCCAAAAACGTACAGGTTTGTAGGTTATTTGGCTTGGTACAAGTGTAAATTGTCCCTGGTGTGTGTTGGATCGTGTTAATGTGCGAGTATTGCTGGTCAGTGCGGACTCGGTGGGCCGAATGGCCTGTTTCCACGCTGTATCTCTAAACTAAACTAAAAAGCAATAATTTAGCTTAGTATAATTTAGTTTAGTTTGATTTATTGTCATGTGTACTGAGGTACAGTGAAATGCCTTTTGTTGCGTGCAGTCCAGTTCACGAAAAGACGATATACGATTACAATCGAGCCGTCCACAGTGTACAGACATAAAGGGAATAATGTAGAGTGCAAGATAAAGCCCAGTAATTAGTTAAATTACAAAGTCTCCTCATGTCTTTTAAACTATAATCTGTGTAAAACGCACGAAAGAAAATCACAACATATAGATGTGATCCTGCCAGGTCAATAGTGCAGACACAAAAGATTGCAGTTGTTGGAAATGAGTAAAACATACAGTGCAGGAGGAACGCAGCGCGCCAAGCAGCATCTGGGGAGGGAATGGACAGGTGACGATTTGGTTTGGAACTATTTAGTGCGTTAATTTTCAATTTTTTCTTCTTCGAATGATACTGTGGCGCCTTCAAGCCCACGTTGGTTTTGCATACAGCCTGTCACCGTTGGCGACTCACCAGCAGCCTCACGAGGAGGTCCAGCCGCAAGAGCCCAATAATATCTCCAAGGTCAGACGCACTAATAGCCCTCATCTGCACACGGGTTATGGTTGGTGAGAATGTAGGTAAAAGGGGCTTCTGGAATAAACGTGAGACAAGTTGTCTGGCTCAGCTAAGTGTCGTTTGTTCTTTGCTTTCTGTCGTGGGATTCAGTACATCCTACAATACTATAGAACTTTATTCATCCCAGTAGGGAAATTGGTCTGCCAACAGTCATAAAACACAACATACATGAAACATGAAATTAAATTGACGAGCAGTAGGATTGGGGATGTGGGGGGGGGGGGGAGAGGGGAGTCAGTCTACTCCACGACAGAAGGGGTAGGAGTTGTACAGTTTGATAGCCACAGGGAAGAAGGATCTCCTGTCCTGCCGGCGTTCTGTCCAGCATCTTGGTAGAACCAGTCTGTTGGTGAAGGTGCTCCTCAGATTGACCAGTGTCATGGAGAGGGTGAGCTGTATTGTCCAGGATGCCCCACAGTTTGAGGAGCATCCTCCCCTCCAAGACCACCTCCCATAAATCCATGCATTGATCATTCACGCAAACAAAATCACAACATGCAATATTTCACTTTCCCCCCCCTCTCCCTACCCATATCCAGAAAGTAATTTCCTCAAATCAAGTATTGAAGCAAATGTATATGATTAAATCATCCACCATCTAATCAAGAGGAACCTATTTTCAATTTCATGTTTCATGTATTATTTCATGTTTCATGTATTTTGTGTTTTATGACTGTTGGCAGATCCTGGGATAAATAAAGTTCTATCGTATCGTATAGTATTTTCTAAAACCATATAAAAGGTTTCCTTTCAAAAGGCAGTTCACTTTTCCGCTTTCAAACAAGTCATCTTAATCAAGGGAAGCCCAAATGTGGATGGTCATGAGATTTATGATAAAAACTACCAATATGATTACAAATTTTAATATTACAACATTTTAACTGAAGTGTCTATTTCGAAAGTATTAACCAACTAAAAGAAAGGTGATGTCCTACAATAAATATTCTAACTCTACAGAAAAACCCACCAAGTTTGGAGAGATATGGGCCAAACGTAGGTAGGTGGGACTAGCGTAGATGGAGCTCCTAGGTCAGAATGGGCAAGTTGGGCCGAAGGGCCTGTTTCCATGCTGTCGGACTAAGTAGGGAATATGTTAATGTAATTTGCTTTTACAGATTTTGTTTCCTCCTTTCTCCAAAAGAAACACAAATCTTTCTAGTTTTTATGGAAAAAGTCTTGATGCTAAGATGTCCCTTGATTTCCAGTTAATGTGCCTCTTCGACTGTGTGGCTTATTTTACAACCTTATTCAGAGGTGGGGCTAGGACAGCAATGTGTGTCTCTGCCTTGTTAAACACTGCTACACGTGATAGAATGCCACGTAATATTAGTATTCTACACATTAACTTCTTTATCGGTGTTGTTGGCTTGACAAGGATGTTTTTTCAAAGATGAAATATATTTTGAGATGAGGAGGAATTTCTTTAGTCAGAGGGTGGTGAATCTGTGGAATTCATTGCCGCAGACGGCTGTGGAGTCCAAATCAATGGATATTTTTAAGGTGGAAATTGATAGATTCGTGATTACTACGGGTGTCATGGGGTTATGAGGAGAAGGCAGGTGAATGGGGTTGAGAGGGATGGATAGATCAGCCATGATTGAATGGTGGAGTAGACTTGATGGGCCAAATGACCTAATTCTGCTCCTAAAACTTATGAACACATCCTACATTGAGCTGTATCAGATAAAAGAGCATGGTTGCAAATGGACTCATGTAAATATGACATAAAATCTCACCTGTGATTGAGCCCAACAGGATGTTGCTTTTGATGTGCTTGTATACATAATCATACGTCCGCGGTTTGAGTGGAGATCCCGTAGACAGTATCGTGTGTAGTGTCTGCAGACTGTGAGTCTCACCTCAAAGAAGGAAATTTAGACGTCAATGTTAATTTTGGATAGGACTATTAACATTCACACAAAAGTTACACTTACAAATGTTATATACTTACATGACATTAGTTAATGTACAAGTGTAAGATTTTATCATTTTTGCTGAAATGTTTCAATTTCATGAGGGGCGGCACGTGACAAAGTGGTAGAGTTGCTGCCTTACAGCGCCAGAGACCCTGGTTCGATCCTGGCTGCGGGTGCTGTCTGTATGTAGTTTGTACGATCTTCCTGTGACTGCTTGGGTTTTCTCAGGATGCTCCGGTTTCCTCCCGCATCCCCAAAGACATACAAGTTTGTTGGTTAATTGGCTTGATATTATTGTCCCGAGTGTTAATGCACAGGGGATGACTGGTTGGTGCGAACTTGGTGGACTGAAGGGCCTGTTTCCACACTGTATCTCTAAACTAAACTAAAACTAAATAAGCAATTTCTTTTCTCTTACTGATAACATAATTTGAGTTTAATTTATTGAGTTTAATTTAATGTCAAGTTCACTGAGGTACAGTGAAAAGCTTTTGTTGTGTGCTAACCAGTCAGCAGAAAGACTGATTACAATCGAGCCATCCACAGTGTACAGATACATGATAAAGGAAATAATGTGAATAACGTTTAGTGCAAGGTAAAGTCAGTAAAGTCCGATCAAAGATAGTCCGACGGTCTCCAGTGAGGTAAATAGTAGTTCAGTTCTGCTCTCTAGTTGTTGGTAGGATTGGTAGGTTGGTGGGATAATTTCACCAATTTCCTATAACATAAGTCATTCAGGTTTGTTTAGTTTGGAGATAGAGCACTTCGACTCGCCGAGACCATGCTGACCACTGCTTTATGTTCTACGCTATACCACTTTTCCCATCCACTCCCGACACACCAGGGACAATTTACAGAGTTCAATTAACCTACAAATCCACTCGTCTTTGGGAAGTGGGAGGAAACCGGAGCACCCGGAAGAAACCAACGTGGTCACAGGAAGAACGTGCAAACTCCACACAGGCAGAGCACCCGAAAGCAGGATCGAACCTGGGTCTCTGGCACTGTGAGGCAGCCGCTCTACCACTATGCTGCTGGTCATTTTGCATCCTTAACATAACAATCTTAAGTGACGCATCAATGGCCTGCAGCCTCAGAGTTGAGATCCATTTACAATGAAGCCATCTGGAAATAAAAGGTTCACAAAGTATTTAATCACACTTTAGAGAGAAGAATTGTGGTAATTAATGAATTCTAAGCAAGATGCATGCAGCTATACCGACATCTATTGAACATTATAACATCTCATCTATCTATCTGTATTACTAAAAGTCTGTTCTTGACCGGTTTTGGCCATCTGTGCTGCGATTTCCGAGAGAACGCCGCCACCTACGGCCGTCATTTTTGGCCACCTAGCTCAGAGCCCCCTTCCGCCGTATGTGTGCCGAGGACTTTTCCCGTCGATGAAAAATGACAGAGATATTAATGTTTTTACAAAATTCCCCATTCTCTCTGCTGCCCCCGCTGGAGGCAGGGGAAGGGACCATAAAACCAGGAAGTGGTGTGCCTCAATTAATCTCTGCAAGCTGGAGCTCTGTCAATTAGTCTCTGTCACTCTGAGCTCTGAATGACACTGAACAAATGTCTACAGCACTGTGAGTACCCTTAATTTGGTTTGAAAATGAAAATATAGTTAGTTTGATGAAGTAAAAAAGCACTGCCTGCAAATGGTTGTTTGGGTTGAAGTAAAAAGGCACTCTCTCTCTCTCTCTCTCTCTCTTTCTCCCCCCTCTCCTCCCCCCCTTTCCTCTCTTCCCCCCCCCCCTCCTCTCTCCCCCCCTCCTATCTCCCCCTCTCCTCTCCCCCTCCTCTCCTCTCCCCCTCTCCTCTCCTCTTCCCCCCTCTCCTCCCCCCCTCTCCTCTTCCTCCTCCCCCCCTCTCTCTCTCACCTCTTTTTCTCCCCCTCCTGCCCTCCATCCCCTCCCCCACCGTCCCTCCCCTAAACCCCCCTCCCCTCCACACACCTCTACCCTCTTCCCTCCCTCCCCCTCTCTCTCTCCCCTCCTCCCCTCCATCCCCTCCCCTCCCTCCCCCTCACCTCCACACCCCCTACCCTCTTCCCTCCACCCTCCCTCCCCCTCCCTGCTCCCCCACCTCTCCCCCTCACCCCCCTCTCAGCACCCCCCCTCTCTCTCCCCCTCACTCTCACCCTCCCTCTCTCCTCCCCCACCTTTCCCCCCTCACCCACCCTCCCTCTTATTCTCCTCTCCACCCCCCTATCCCTCTTGCCCCTCTCTCTGTGTCTCTGCCCCTTCTCTCTCTGCCCTCGCTCTCATATTTTGGCCATGGCAATCTTGGCCAATTTTCTTTCCAAATTAACACTAATTGCTTGGGGGCAATATTGAAAGTGTCATGTTTCATGATTAACACGTGGGTCTTTTATTATTAATCAAACAAAATAGTTCTATCTTTAAAAAAAATTAGTCTTGTTTGAACATCAAGGCCTTTTTTGTTTGCAATATTTCTCCTGCTTTGAAATAGGCTTTCCTGCACTCCCAATTCTTTACAGTCAAAAAAATTGATAGGCTAACCACTGATCTTTGAAAGCAAACTATTTAAAAGGACTCTCAAATGTTCCAAGAGCTGGCGGAATAAAAGCTCTCATGCTTTTTGATTTTCAACAGAAGTAGCTTCGAGATCTGTGGTGAAGTGTTTGCTAAAAGGCGAGTGAAGCTATCTGCTGTGAGAGTGAAGTTCACCCTTTTATGGCACGCCGCATGTAGTACTGATGTCCAAGTGGGTGACAGAGATTGTATCTGCACGTTTCCCAACAACAGATGCCTGCGGACTTGCGAGTGCCTTGTCCTTGCCGTGCTACGCGCTGGGAAGCAACCCAGCTGCGGCGCCACGATTTACGGAGCTGCCTTGGAAGTGTGGGGACGGGGCTGGAGGTGGTGGTACTGTCCTCAACATGCCACGTGCATGTGAAGCTTCAGCCCGACTTCCCTCTGCGCTACAAGTGACCCCTGGCAACTCCAAGGTGTGGGCTAAACCGTGATCCCTGCATGCAAGCCACAAGCAATTTCTTAAACAAAAACATTCATGACCAGTGAAGAGCATTCCAGCGAACTGCAGTTTAAACTAGCATCTACAGTTACATAGAAACATAGAAAATAGGTGCAGGAGGAGGCCATTCCTTCCTACACATATTGAAAAGTGAAGCTCGGAGTTGCTGTGTGCAAGATTTTGATGTGGCAGTGACAGATCCTTGAACTGCTGTCTCATTCCTTCACCACATGTTCTTAGGTTCATAAGTCATGGGAGCAGAAGTAGGCCATTCTGTGGAATCCATTGCCACAGTAGGCTGTGGAGGTCAAGTCAATAGATACTTTTAAGGTGGAGTTTGATAGATTCTTGATTAGTACGGATGTCAGGTGTTATGGGGAGAAGGCAGGAGAATGGGATTGTGAGGGAAAGATTGAGAGGGAAAGATTGATCAGCATTGATTGAATGGCAGAGTAGACTTTTGGGCCGAATGGCCTATTTCTGCTTCTACGGCTTATGAACATGAAATCGAGTCTACTCCGCCATTCAATCATGACTGATCCATCCTCCCTTTTTTTAACCCCATTCTTCTGCCGTCTCCCCATAACCCTTGACGCACTTACCAATCGAGTACAAACAATGTACCAATTGGTACATGTAACAATAACATGTAATGGACTCATTTTCTTCGATTAATAGGGTTCCATCAAAAGCTCCTATTTCAACTGTGTTGTGCCAACTCCTGATTTCATACGGGTCTTGAATAAAATTGTAGTTACATGCAATACACAGTGTCAAGGTGAATGCCAACTGGACAATCTCCTAATGGTTGCTACCCGACTGGGAAATTATCAGTCTGTGCAATCTAAAATGCATAAAACAGCTTTTATGCACAAATTGCACATAAAGAGATACACAAAAAGTCTGTGTTGAGGGAAGGGAATTGGGGCGGCACATTAACGCAGCTGCTGCCTCATAGCTCCAGGGACTCTGCTTCGATCCTGACCATGGGGACCGTCTGTGTGAAATTTGTATGTTCTCCTTGTGACTGAGTTGGTTTTCTCCAGCTGCTCCAGTTTCCTCGCACGCACAGGTTTGTAGATTTTTTTTTTATTACAAAAAGTCCCTAGTATGTAGGATAGTGTTAGTAAGCGGATATCGCTGTTCAGTGCAGACTTGGTGAGCCAAAGGGCCTGTTTACGCACTGTTTCTTTAAACTAAAGTAAGCATGCCGGTTTGTAGGTTAATTGACCTACACTGGTAAGACTAGGCGACCCGGTGGCGCGGCGGTTGAGTTGCTGCCTTACAGCACCAGTGACCCGGGTTCAATCCTGACTATGGGTGCTGTCTCTATGGAGTTTGCACGTTCTCCCTATGACCTTCTACACTCCAAAGACATACAAGTTTGTAGGTTAATTGGCATGGTAAAACTGTTAATTGTCTGATCACTGGTCGGTGCGGACTCAGTGGGCCGAAGGGCCAGTTTCAACGCAGTATCTCTAAACTAAACATGCAGTTTTGTAGGTTAATTGACCTCTGTAAATGGTCGCCAATGTGTAGGGAAAGTGGGATAATATATGTACTAGTGTGATCTACTGTAACTAAATTAAACTAAAAACATACAATTTCTGTGCAATAATGTGCAGAAGACGTAAGATAGAATCGCAGTGATTGCATGGGGAAAGATTTTTGGAATGATCCATACAACAGCTGTGGACATAGAAACATAGAAATTAGGTGCAGGAGTAGGCCATTCGGCCCTTCGAGCCTGCACCGCCATTCAATATGATCATGGCTGATCATCCAACTCAGTATCCCGTACCTGCCTTCTCTCCATACCCTCTGATCCCCTTAGCCACAAGGGCCACATCTAACTCCCTCTTAAATATAGCCAATGAACTGGCCTCGACTACCCTCTGTGGCAGGGAGTTCCAGAGATTCACCACTCTCTGTGTGAAAAACAGCGCTGTATATTGGGATAACAATCCATTCCAAGAAAACTTTCAAATAGTTGCTATTCATTAGTTTGATAGCTGACAGCAAATTTATTAAAAATAATGTTACGATTATTGTGACACTTCATGTCAAATTAAATCCAGGCAAATTTGAAACGCAGTCTGAAAGTGTAGTTGAAAAAGTTTGAACAATCACTTTCAAAGGAGAACTATTAGGAAATGTCTAAGGTTGTGAGAAAGGAGAAGAGTGGGAGTACCAGATAATTCTGCTGAAGGGTTGATGTTGGTACAGTGGATCAAATGCCTTTCACTTTCCTGGCAACATAATACTACATAATTCACTGCAATTCTCTTCACTACACATGGACTCTTTGTTAAGAAATCATTGGTGACCTACATGCAGGGATGACACATCCCTAAATGGTCCACAGCATGCTGGGGCCACATCTTTGTACGTTATAATTCGATAACAAAACTCAAATTCAAAAATTAGGACACCAAGTTCTTCACTCAAAGGGTGAAACAAGGTGCCAGAGGAGGTAGTGAAGGCAGGTACTTTAACAGCATTTTAAAGACAGCTGGACAGGTACATGGATGGAAAAGGTTTAGAGAAATATGGTCCAAATGCGAACAAATAGGACTAAGTTAGTCGGATTGGACGATTTGGGCCAAAGGCCTTATTTCCATGCTGTATGGCTCTATGACTCTAAATTGTGAATGCTTGTTAAAAATAAAGCAAGCTCTATGAAGAATGCATAATCAACGTTGTTTAAAAAAGGTTGAATATTTTATTTCTTGGATAAAAACATTAATAAGTATTACCTGGTTTCAGATTCTTTTCTTCCAGAACAGCCAGCCATTTTGCGCCAGTTCCAAGTATGGTAATTCTGAAGAAGATGAGATAAAAGAAAAATAATGAATATCAACTTACGAATGGCCCTCATGGATTCTGGCTACTGGACTGCGGTACTTACTTTGGCATTTTTACTAAAGCTCAAAGTACATTCTGAGTTGCTGCTGTAGAATATCACCAACTGCTTCAGATACCAAATAAAGATCGGATGTTTTTAGTTTAGATCAGTTTAGAGATACAGCGCTGAAACAACCCCTTTGACCCATCGAGTCCGCACCGACCAGCGATCCCCGCACATTAACACCATCCTACACACAATAGGGACAAATTACAACGATACCAAGCCAATTAACCTACAAACCTGTACATCTTTAGAGTCTGAGAGGAAACCAAAGATCTCGGAGAAAACCCACGCAGGTCACTGGTAGAACATACAAACTCCATACAGACAGCACCCGTTGTCAGGAATGATCCCGGGTCTCTGGCGCTGTGAGGCAGCAACTCTACCGCTATGCCACCATGCCGCCCTTGTTATTAAGGTTTCCCACTTTAGCAGAAAGGATCTTAATTCTAGGATCCATAGAACATATGCTGCACCACAAGTTCTTTATGCTGTCTGCTGAACGTGATTTTATTTTGTACACAGATACTAGTGGGTGCCTGGAATGCACTACCTGGTGGGTGCAGATACGATAGTGGCATTTTATAGATTGGGACATGGATATGCAGGGAATGGAGGGATATGGATCAAGTGCAGGCAGAGAAGATTAGTTTATCTTGACATCATGATCAGCATGGACATTGTGGGCCAAAGAGCCTTTTCCTGTGCTGTACTGTGCTATGTTCTAACTATATGGATTGCGAATTCATCAAATGCCGTGTGGTAGACTCTTTCCTCAAGAGAATGAGGTGAAATAACTTATTTTCTACAGAATCCCTCAGAGTATAGGATAGTTAAGATTCCCCTTACAAATTCAACTGGTGACATTTGGCACCCTAGCTAACCCAATGATGTGGAAAATCAAGAAAAAAATAACAGTATTCATAATCATCTCCAGGCACCGCATCGACCAAGGAGACAAATCTAATATTAAATTAAAAAGCAAACAGGCGAAACCATGAAACTCACAGTGGAAAAGTAAGGACTCTTTTCAATGACTGGGATGAGAACTTTATTAATATGGAAAAACAGGTTATTATTGCTCCAACTTTGCATATAATTACCTTTCAAGTCTGAAAACATTTACTCAATTGCATTATAAGTTCAAGGAAACTATACGAGTGAATTAAGTGATAAATTCAATCCTTTAATCAAAGTGGCCACATTTTCATCTAAGGCGGCAGATATCTTTTTTGGAGGGTACGGGATGTCACAGTCAGAAACTGAGCTGAAGCACAGATTAATCTTTCTCACAATCTTTTCCCTGAACTTCACCAGGATGCAGTTTAAAATTTATAACCCAAGAAATTACACTGTGAATAAATTATTTAAAATATGAATTGGTAATGCGGCTTCTCTTTTAAACTGATGCCTTGGATATTGCAACATGAACTGATTGCTCAGTCAAGCTATTCCTTTATATTGGCTGAAGACGCAATGCATCAATCATTTCAAACTGGCGATCATACTGCTGTGTATAACCAAGAGCTTTCGGTTCCCTGTCCCAAAGCACACGGGGAATGCAAATGTACTCACAGGGAAGAGGATATTCAAACCGTGTGGCCAAGCAGCACATCTTCAGCTATCTGATATTGTTCTACATTTTGTACACCATTGCTGAATTCTGACAAACAAACAATTCAAGTGAGTTGTTATGTAGGTCGCCTCTGTGCAACAAGGCCAAAATAAATTAAAATGAGAATCAATGACCTGATTTAGTCTGGGTACTCTGAAAAGAGACATCTATAGTTCTTAACCAACTTTAACTCCACGAAAGTTAAATCCCAACAGAAGATATGTAGAAGATAGTCGTGTTGAAGAGGCTTTTAGATAGCCTGGTAGATGTGATGGTATATGAATTATGTACCGGCAGATGAGAGTTGGTCTTGGCCTCATGCTCGGCACAGATATTGTGGGCCGAAGGGCCTGTTCATGTGCTGTACTGACCTATGTTCTAGCTGTGCGATTTGCAGATTACAAAACAGCGTGAACATTTAACTGGACTGCCAGAAAATATGCAAAGTGAAAAGCATTTATTTGTAATAGAATATAGCAAACCAAAGTAACTTGCTTAATTTAAAACAGAAAGAGGTACAATTGGAGTTCATTTCACCTGTCGACTTGACTGATGCCCCACTTGCCTTAGAATCAGAAGGTTTTGGATGCAAGACCCAGACACCGTTAAGAAATTTAAGTAAGTAATCTAGGCTTAGCCTCGAGTCCAGAGATAGATGAGGGCTGTATTTAGTTTTTGTGCTTTTCCACTTTCAAAGCTAAGTGTGCAGCAAGATTAACAGAGTGCTGGATAACGTCTGACAATTGTCAGCATTGGAAAGGGCATCGTAAGTTCAAATGGAGCAGCCACATACTTTTTCCTATTACCTCAAGTTTGGACATGGTTCTCCAAAATGTCAATACGTGTTAGCCACTGCAGAGAGATAGGTTATTGAGCAGTACAGCACATGAACAGGCCCTTCGGCCCACAATATCTGTGCCGAGCATGAGGCCAAGACCAACTCTCATCTGCCGGTACATAATCCATATACCATCACATCTACCTGGTTATCTAAAAGCCTCTTCAACACTACTATCTTCTACATATCTTCTGTTGGGATCTGAAGAAAGAGAGCAGGAGGGAATCTGGGATATGCTGCCCAAAATATTGTATCCTTGGCCACTAGGTGATCTAGAGGACTGAGAACAAACCCTAGTGCTTACTTTTACAAAAATGGCAACAACAAAAAATGAGTGGTTCATCGAATAAAATAGTAGAGTAAAATAACAAACTACTGGAGGATCTCAGCAGGTCAGGCAGCAAGTGCAGAAGGAGATGGCAGTGATGTTTCGGGTTGGGACTCTTCTTCAGAGAAGTTGTACAGACCTATGATGCAGGGTCTCAACCCAAAACATCATCAGACCATCTCACTCCGAAGATGCTGCCTGACCCGCTGAGTTCCTCCAGCAGTTTGGTTTTTACTCAAGATTCCAGCATCTGCAGTCTCTTGTGTCACTATTTAGTGGATTCTATTTGTCAGGGCAGGCGAGAGCAATGCCTCTCCTCTAAATAGTAAAGTGCTGCATCACAGTGCCAGAGACCCTGGTTCAATTCTATCCTCTGATGCTGTCTATGTGGAGTTTGCATGTTCTCCTTGAGACCGTGTGGGTTTCCTCCAGGTGCTCTGGTTTCCTCCCACATCCCAATGACGTGCGGCTTTGCACATTAACTAGCCTCTGTAAATTGCCCCAGCTCTGTAAGGATTAGATGAGAAATTGAGATAGCATCTAACGAGTTTGAAAGGGCGACCGATGGTTGACGTGGGTTGGGTGGGCCGTTTTCATGCTCTACCATTTAGTAAATCAATCAATCAAATTCCAGCAATCAACTCTAGAAGGGTTGTTTGCTGGGATTTCTCTAATTTCAACAAACTCTTGCATTCCCGCTCTCTCCGTCCCTCACCCATCTTCATCATCCAACTGTATCAGTAGCTCTCGGTATGGGCTCCTCTATATTAGCGAGACCAAGAGCAGACTGAGCGATCGTTTAGCTGACACCTACGCTCAGTCCGCCAGCACCTGCACTTCCTTCCTATGCAGTCTATCTCGACTTCTCGAACAAGGAGGGAAGAGACAGAGACTAAGACTTTTGCCTCCATCACAGTGAGGAGGTGCTTGGTGAACTCACTGTGGTGGATGTTAATTTGTGTTTATTGTATGTTTTGTTATTTATTGTTACAGTGTATGACTGCAGGCAACGTAATTTCGTTCAGACCGAAAGGTCTGAATGACAATAAAGGAATCAAATTCAAATCTAATTCAAAATCAATTCTTCGACACATTACAAGTAAATACTGCGGCACTTCATTCACTGACTTGGGGCTTAGAAATACTTTCGGAAAAAGTTTGTCCAATTAATTTAAAGCTGTAGGGTACAGCCAGAGACTGAACATTTGTGAAATATATTGAAGGATAAATGTTAAACAGAGATTCAGAATGATTTGAAACCCGAGGGATTTGAGGATTACTCTACATTGACAACCTGGATCCCACAAATTGTCACCTGCTAGTCATATTTGCTAATGACACAAAAATGACCACATCCCAATACCAGGCCACAAACAAGACCATGCTCTAAGATAACAACGTTCCTCGAGTAACAGAGAATACCGTCACTTCACTCTGACAGGAATGGAAAATGAATGATTAACTGATGTGACCTTTTCTAGTTCCAACTGCCCTGTTGTTTCCGTGAGACATGCCTCATTAGTGGCGTTAAAGTCAGTCGCAGTTAAAACCAGAAAGAGTGGCTTTAACTTGGGAGTCAACTCTGTCAGGAAAGCTAAACCCGTGGGAAATTAATTGTTAACTTTTTGATGAATGACGACTACGGTTTGAACATTTCCCGAGGCATCTCAGGTCAGCCAGCCGCAAAAAAAAAGTGATAATCAAAAAACAGCAAATGCTGGATATCTGAAATAAAAACACAAAATGCTGGTCACCACAGATCGAGCAACATCTGTGGGCAATAAAAAGTTACCGTTTCTGAACACTTCATCAAAACTGGCTACTTTTTTAAATATTTCTCAGTTTCAAAGAAAGGTCTCCGACTCAAAATGTTAATGTTTTTTCTCATTCCACAGATAATGTCTCATTAAGTGTTTCCAGCATTTTCTACTTTTTATCCAAATCGACTGATTTGTCTTATATGATTATGTGTGATTTATAGGAACAAACGGTGTGTATGTTTGTATGTTGACATCCTATGACATGGTCTACACATCCACGGTCCTTCATTGACTTCAACCCACTTTGGGATGTTGAAGTGTTAGAATATGCAATTTAATGAATTCATTCACACATCCAGACTTCTCTCAATGAGTGTTTCTGGGATCAATTCCAACCACTTCAGTTTTCAAATGTAGACACAAGGAACTGTAGATGCTGGAATAGTAAGTAAAAATCAGAAAGTGCTGGAGTAACTCAGTGGGTCAGGCAGCATCTCTGAAGGACACGGATAGGCCACATTTCTGGTTGGGACTTTTCTTCAGTCTGAAGAAGGGCCTCGACCTGAAATCTGTCCTTCATAGATCTGCCTGACCTGCTGAGTTACTCCAGCACTTTGTGTTTGCTTTTCTGATAAGATTTAGGTTTATTATTGTCATGTGTACTGAGGTACAGTGAAAAGCTTTGTTTTGCATGATAATCACTTTCACACTCTGTACGTCTGAAGAAGGGTTTCGGCCCGAAACGTTGCCTATTTCCTTCGCTCCATAGATGCTGCTGCACCCGCTGAGTTTCTCCAGCATTTTTGTCTACCTTCATACTGTGTACGGTTCTCTGTAATTGCTCATCAAGTTTAAATTTCCATTGGTCCAATAATTTTGTATGCTTATTAGGCTGAGGTTTATTATGATCACGTGCGCTGAGGTACAGTGGAAAACTGTGTTATACATGCAGTATAATCAGATCAGATAATACTATACATATATACAATCGTCGTACCCGAGCACATCAGGTGGCACAGTGGAGTAGCGGTAAGAGTTGCTGCCTGACAGCGCCCGAGACCCGGGTTTGATTCTGACTACGGGTACTGTCTGGATGGAATTTGTATGTTCTCCCCGTGACCGCGTAGATTATCTCCCGGTGCTTCGGTTACCTCCCACAATCCTAAAACGTACAGGTTTGTAGGTTAATTGGCTTCTGTAAATTGGATGAATCGGATACCCAGCTTTAAGATCTGTTTCCAGTCACGACAGTTATGGCTCACGGTGGGTGCCGGAGGTCGGACGAGGAGGTCGGGAGAGGGGGGGGGGGGGGACCAAAGAGGGGCCATTGAAACTATATTGAACACTTTGTAAGTGCCCGACAAGTGGTGACTCTGCACACTTTGTGCATGGTTTGCAAAATAAAGAATATTACTGCGACCTGTCACATGAAGGTTCATTCATTCATAAAGTACTTACAATCATTATTGAGACTACTGCCTCACTCAGGCTACACCCAAAACCAAATAATTGGAAAGTCCTAAACGGTATTATTTAAAACTTCATCAGACGGAGCCCGCGGCTGGGACCCGGATTGGTGCCACAGAGGCGTCAGGAAGGGGCCCGGCGCGATAGTTGATAGGCCGGTGCGACGGTCGATGAGGGCGACAATCAACGGACGAGGATGGACCAGGGGAAGTGAGGACGCCGCTGCCGGGGGCAGGAACAATGGAGGACCCGGCGTGGGGGGACCACTGTGAGAGGGGGAGGGGGAGGGGGAGGGGAAGCTGGGCGGGATACTTTTGTAACTTTGTCACCGCCCTTCATGGGGCGACTATTTGCATTCCTTGGGTATGAAAGCAAAGAATTTAATTGTGACTTGTCACATGTGATAATAAAGCATTCATTCATTCATTATTTGTCAGATTAAAAGTGATATTCCACGCAAAATCACTTCAAGTTTCTCAAACTGTACTGGCTTGTTGGAACAAAATATTTTCTATCTTACCAAAACATGAAAAACAATGTGTGCCCATGGCAGCCTGCTCCCTCCCTGTTGCACCATTTCTTTCCTGCATTTAGTTCCAGTTTCAAACATTGCTGGTACTTTTACTACAAGCTGCGCAATAAAATCCAGAATTTCTCAGCAGGGTTCAGGTTAAATTGACTAACTTTTCATTCTCATTTCCCCCAGCGTATGGTCAAGGGTTAGATGATTAAAGCTCACAGAAACTCTCCGCCACCCCCGCCCTCTCTCAGTAATTTCCGACTCCAGTAAATGTGGGTGGAATGGTTTTTTAGATTAGAACCCTTTTAAAGTGTCAAGATGCCTCGAAGTCCTGATATTTTTAACAGGACTGAAATGTTCAGCTGGTAAATGGAATTATCTTGCCATCTACTGATCAAAGAGACAAACTGCTGGGGGAACTGAGGAAGGGTCTGGACCTGAAACGTCACTCACTCCTTCTATCCAGGGATTCTACTTGTCCCGCTGAGTTCATAGAGTGATACAGTGTGGAAACAGACCCTTCGGTCCAACTTGCCCACACCAGCCAACATGTCCCAGCTACACTAGTCCCACCTGCCCGCGTTTGGCCCATATCCCTCCAAACCCGTCATATCCATGTACCTGTCTTACTGTTTCTTAAATGTTGGGATAGTCCCAGCCTCAACTGCCTCCTCTGGCAGCTTGTTCCGTACACCCACCACCCTTTGTGTGAAAAAGTTACCCACCACCCATCAGATTCCAATTAAATCTTTTCCCCTTCACCTTAAACCTCTGGTCCTTGTTACACGAGCATTTTATGTCTATCTGCTGGAGGGACTTAGCAGGTCAAGCAGCATCTGGGAAGGCAAAGGGATATTTGCGGGCAATGTCCCCGCATCAGTCCTGTCCTGATGCAAGGGTTTGCCTTCCTCTTGCACTGTGCCTTCAACTCCACATTCCAGCAACTGCCCCCTCGTGCATCTCTTCCACTGATCAAATTTGTGCAGTAACTTGAAGCATGAAGAAAATACAGATCTGTACACAAAGTAGACATTTTAACGCAGTGTTATTGTCATTTTATCCAAAGACAGCTTTTAAACGCTTCTTAAGCATATTTTATCGTATGCAAAGCCAATCTTCATTCCTTTATACTTTACTTTTTGCCACTGAAGAAAGAAAAACGTCAGCAGAAAGAGACAAGTGGAAATCTTTGCCACATCTTTGCCACCACTTGATCATGTTTGCCTTGAAGTATCAAGCTCCAGTTAGATCTGTAACTTTGAAAAATGTTTCTCAACCCAAGAAGGTTAAAAATCAATCTGCCTTAAGGTAATATGCTTCATTTTACTTTTACAGAGAATGCTTTTGTAAATGCAAAAGCAATGGTGAGATGTCAGAAGCCAGCACCAAACACGTGTTATGTCTCGCCCCCAAAGCAACAAAGTGCTTTGCAAATCTGCAGATACTGTGGACAACATTTACATGCCAATATTTAGAATCGGGGTATAATTCAAACTATGCCCTTTGTAGTTTTCAGTTCAACCATCATTATTTTCACCATTTACTAATGCTGACGAATCTATGTGTAATTACACTAAAAAGTTTTTTTTTATTAACAAAACTTTTTTTGTATGTTTATGATGTTATCTATTGAGTACGGTGCTTACAAGTAAGAATGTAATTGGTCTATTTCATATTTCGCTTGGACAGCTTACAACCCAGCGGTGTGAATTTTCACTAATTTCAAGTAACTCCTGCATTACCTCCCTTCACCCTCTTCACAACCCACCCCCACCCCCACCCTAGTTCGCCTTTATTTCTTCTATTTCACTTTTTTAAAATAATTTTTCCCTCTTGCTTTAGAAACTGAATTAATCTCCCCTAACTTTCAGTCTGAAGAAGGGTCTCGACCAGAAACATCACCCATTCGTTCTATCCAGAGATGCAGTCTGCATCTGCTGAGCTACTCCAGCATTTTGTGTCTGCATTCAGTGCAAGTCATCATCTGCAGATCCGTCCTACATAATCTATTTCATCCATGTTCATGCGGTCCAAGAACTTCATGGGCAATGTCTTACCCCAGCTTGTCCACCAAGTCCCACAGCACATTTGGGGAGGGGATCAGAGGAGACCCATCGTACAAGACAACCGAGGCTCCTGTGGCAAGAGCTGAGACGAGCCAGTTCCACATCATCCAGCCGGTCTGGAGAACAAAAGAAGCAAGAGATGATGTGCAACTTTTACTCAAATATTAGTAAGCAGTATTAAAAAGCACAACTCCTCTCCACTCTCCAATCAGGCAATAGGTATAGAAGTGTGAAAACGCACACCTCCAGATTCAGGGACAGTTTCTTCCCAGCTGTTATCAGGCAACTGAACCATCCTACCACAACCAGTGAGCAGTTCTGAACTACTCTACTGCTTTGGTGACCCTCGGACTATCCTTGATCAGACTTTGCTGGCTTTACCTTGCACTAAACGTTATTCCCTTATCATGTATCTATACACTGTAAATGGCTCGATTGTAATCATGTATTGTCTTTCTGGATAGCACACAAGACTAGGTGGGCCGAAGGGCCTATTTCCTCGCTGTATCTGTAAACTAAACAAATTTTGAAAATAAATTACAGCACCACAATTCCTACAGCGTTGATGTGAGAGAACGCTCACTGTGACCAAGTTATAATATCACCAAACCAGCTCCATCACACTCAAGACACCCCACCCTTTCAATTTCATGGTCAGTTTGATTTATTCCCCCATGACATGAAAACAAATTTAAGTACAATCATTCCTGTTTTACAGGAAGGACTGAGCTGCTCTGGGTTATGCAAATTAAATAACTCACGTTGACAACCGCAGGGATATATTTGTTTTTCAACAATGGGAAGATGATAAATCTTCCTGTTCTGTACATTATTCATGTGCGCAACAATCTGCACTTACTGAAGAGTAGTAGATAATGACATCACTGCTGCTCATGTTGCCATGGAGAATGTGCTCCTTCAGGTGCTGGATGAGTGTGCCCTGTGAAGAGATAATACTTTGTGAACCTTCGTTTAACCGGGACTTGCTGCTGGATTGCCACTGCTTTACAGTGTGCACAGATTAGTCACTCTACTCTCCTGCTAAAAGAAAACTCTAATCCACTCTACAATTATCGGATGCAACATCCAGATAGTTACGCCAGTCTGAAGAAAGGTCCCGACCCGAAAGGTCTCCTATCCATGTTCTCCAGAGATGTTGTCTGACCTGCTGAGTTACTCCAGCACTTATCTCAAATTTCACATGTTATTTCATTGCAATCCCGAACACAGCAAAATAGCAGCCAATAACTGCTTGGGCCCTTCCAAGATTAAACAATGCTGCATCAAATATCAAGTAATTAAAATTTAATGTGCAGAAACCGATGTCATCTTTTAATTGGGCCAGAATTTGAATGGTCCGCAGACAAGGCAGCACAGTGACGCAGCGGTACAGTTGCTGCCTTAGTGCCAGAGACCTGGGTTTGATCCTGACTACTGGTGCTGCCTATACAGACTTTGCTCATTCTCCCCATGACCTGTGTAGGTTTTCTCCGGGTGCTCCCACACTCCAAAGACGTACAGGTTTGTAGGCTAATTGGCTTGGTATAATTGGAAATTGTCCCAAGTGTGTAGGATAGTGTTAGTGTGTGTGGATCGCTGCTCGGCGTGGACTCGGTGGGCGGAAGTGCCTGTTTGCACGCTGTATCGCTAAATTAATGTTAAAAAAAAGATGGGTAGACTGAGGGTCCAACCCCGTCGTCTCACTCAAGTGCCACAAGTCCCCCACATCTTACCCCACCCAATGCGACAATCAGATCAGAGCCGTTCTGAATCCTTGTCTCGGTCCAAATGAGGGAAAGCATCCCCGTGCGCAGGGGTCAAGAGTCAAACCATTGCGTTAGACTGGAGTCACGTTGGCCAGACCATGTCAGAGCAACAGATTCCCTCAAGAGTCAGGAGGTCATGGGGTGTCACAGTGAAGTAGTGGTACAGAGGGTGCCTCGCTGCTCCAGCGACCCAGGATCGATCCTGACCTCGGGTGCTGCCTAGTTGGAGTTTGCACGTCATCCCTGTGACAGCGTGGGATTTCTCCGGGTGTTGCAGTTTCCTCCCACATCCCAAGGACGTGAAGGCTTGTAGGTTCATTGTAAAATTGCGCTTAATGTGGAGGGAAAGGTGAGAAAGTGGAATATCACAACTGGTGTGAATGGGTGATCAATGGTCGGCGTGGACTCAGTGGACTGAAGGGCTTGTTTCCTTGCTGTATATCCAAACTAAGCTAAACAACCTATGTACATACAAGGAACTGCATTTGCAGGTTTACAAAAAAGGCACAAAGTGCTGGAGTAACTCAGCGTGTCAGGCAGCATCTCGATAATATGGATAAACCTCATTTCATGTCAGGACCCTTCTTCAGACTGATTGCAGTTGGCGGTTGAAAGCTGGAAGAGGCTTGCAGGAAAGAAGAACAAAACCTGGCAAGTGATAGGTGGAAACAGGTGTTCCAAGCGATAGACACAAAGTGCTGGAGTAACTCAGTGAGTCAGGCAGCATCTCTGGAGAAAAAGGATAAGTGATGTTTCGCGTCGGGCCCTTCTTCAAATTGACCCAAAACATCATCAATCCCTTTTTCTCCAAAGACCTGCCGAGTTACTTCAGCACTTTGTGTTTATCTTTGGTATAAACCAGCATCTGCAGTTCTTTGTTTCTACTGATGTATATGGTTTTATTCTGCTTGTCTCCAATTAAGTTACTCTGGGTATATCAGTGTTTGAACAGATTGAATGGAATATGAGAAAAGTCTACTGTTGCAAACCAAAGGCAGCTTCATTTATGAATGTTTCCAGATTAGACAGTGACAATCTGTCGTGATTGTTTGTGTTCATGTGCAATTGGGATGGGATGGAAATGCAACACACGTGTGCCACCTAGTGGCCTAGGTCTTTACTACAAGTCCCGACATCCTTTAAAGCAGCAGCCCGCATTCTGAGAACTGGTAATAATGATAAACGGCACACCTCCTCAGCAAGGTTGCAGCTAATGACTAATTCCGACGTTGACCCAGTCTCTTTGCCCAAATGTAATCAATGATTTAACTAACTGGCGACAACAACAGAGATGTGCTGCTAAAGGTAATGTAAACTAAACAGAGGAATAATCGCAGGCTGCCTTTCAGGACATGGAATTTATGGATGAAAACAGAAGCACTTTCCAAAATAAGATCAGTCGTCTAATAAATTTAAATGAAAAACCGCAGTGGCCAGCATCTCAAGGACTCCACCAGCCTGTCATCAAACCACTCACTCCTTCCTTCCATATTCTTGTTCCCAATTCCGCTGCTGCTTCAATGATGATGATTAAATGAGATTAATTTAACAAAGCAAACATATGGCAGCAGAATATTAACTCTACATTGAATGCCCTTGTACTTTCCACCATGCATTGATCACCAGATTTCTAGGAATCCTCAGCTCAAAAGACTGAGGAAAACAGAATTAAAAAAACCACACAGTTCAATTATTATTAGATAGACCTTGAGTTGCTCGAATAGACATTTTGAGGCTGCTTATGAAAAGTAAATCTCAAAATTGCTACTCAAAGAAAATGTACTTACAACGAATGGAGACAAGCTTTCTGCTGATAATCCATTAGTGATATAGAAACTCAGTTAAAACAGTAAGATACAGAAACATTACATTGCCGTAGATATGTTTGGGCGGCACAGTGGCACAGCAGTAGAGTTGCTGCCTTACGGCGCCAGAGACACGGGTTCAATCCTGACTACGAGTGCTGTCTCTACGAGTTTGTACATTCTCCCCGTGACCGCGTGGGTTTTCTCCGGGAGCTCAGGTTTCCTCCCACACACTAAAGATGTACAAGTTTGTAGATTAATTGGCTTGATAAAATCGTAAATTCTCCCTTGCGTACGTAGGATAGTGTTAATGTGCGGCGATCACTGGTCGGCGTGGACTCGGTTGGCGGAAGGGCCTGTTTCCCCGCTGTAACACGACACTGAACTTTATTTATTTAGCGAATGCAAAGTCCTTTAGCCAAGCAGTTGCCTCTTGATCTGCTGTATGAAGGGTGACAAGTCCTCCTTTGAGTCTTTGTTGAGGGCATGCTTCAATGATGTGTTGCATTGTTTGCTGCTCTCCACAAGCACACCGTGGGGTTGGGCTGCTGCCCCATTTGTGAAGGCTGGCCAAGCAGGGGCCATGTCCAGTCCTGAATCTATTCAGCGTCGTCCACTGCTTCCTTGGGAGATTGGTGCCAGGGACCGGTAGGGTGGGGTCTGACACCAGATGTTTATTTGGGACGTCCTTGGACTCCCATTCCCTTTTCCAAGCTGATTGGATGGTGAAATCAGCTGGTGGTGGGTTCTTCCAAATTGGTCGTCTAGATGGAAGTCGAGCAGTGGGTGGGTTGAAGATGTCCATGTGAATTGGCAGGTGAGGGGAATTTTTGGTCTTTTGGAGCATCCTTTGAGTGAGGACTACTCGCCGGATGTGTGGAGGGGCTATGTTGGATAGGACAGGGAGCCAGGGGAGTGGTGTTGAGCAGATTGTTCCTGTGATGATCCTCATTGTTGAGTTCAATTGGGTGTCCACATGGTGTGTGTGGGATGACCTGGACCAAACAGGGGCACAATATTCGGCTGAAGAAAATGCAAGGGCTAGTGCTGAGATGCGCAGTGTGGGGGCTGCTGCCCCCCACTTTGAGCCAGCAAGCTTACTGAGGAGAACTAAAAGGAGACAATGGAGACTGCAGATGCTGGAAACTTGAACAAAAAACAAAGTGCCGGAGGAACTAAGCGGGGTCAGGCAGCATCTGTGTAAGTGGCCACCTATCACTTGCCAGGCATCTATGCTGCCTCACCCGCTGAGTTTCTCCAGCATTTTTGTCCACCTTCGATTTTTCCTACATCTGCAGTTCTTTCTTAAACATTTTGTGGGTTGAGACCCTTCTTCAGATTGTTGGAAGTGTGGTAAGAGGTGAGGGTTGTGTCAAAGAGCTGCCGAGTGATAGGTGGATCCAGGTACGGCTGGTTGATTAACAGACAAGTCGGGGATATCCTGCAAGATGGCGCCCGGCCAGGTGACCCTCTGCGTGCTGATCCCAGAGGCGGATCTGCAATCACGCATTGCAATCGCCCCACTCTTTTAAACCTCTGCTCCAACAGCAATATTTATTACTTTAAACGTTATTCCATTTATCTGTACACTGTGGATGGCTCGATTGTAATCATGTATTGTCTTATCAGCTGACTGGTTAGCATGCAACAAACACTTTTCACCGTACCTTGGTACACGTGACAATAAACTAAACTGAACTAACTGATTAAAAGGTGGGGGCAGGAAAGGGGGGGGGGGTGGGGGGTGGAGATAGTGGCCAAGACTGCAGGTGATAAGTGGAGAAAACAAAATGGTGCAAATGATGGAATTTGATAAGAAAGGAAGGTGAACCAGAGAGAGGTAGTGGATGGTGAAGGTGGGGGGAGGGGGTTGGGGGAAATGGAAGACCCAGAGTGGAGAAGATTTAGACATGAGCAAATGGAGAAGGTAAAGGGCAGAGTGGCAGGGACAAGGGGAGAAAGATGTGTGTGAGTGGGAAGTGGGTTGGGGGAAAGCTGGGTAAATGAGAAGAGGGGGGTAGGGTTGTTTAACTACAAATGGAGAATTAAATGTTCGTGCCATTTGGTTGCAGGCTACACAATTGGAATACGAGGTGCAGATCTTGAAGTATGTGCGTGGCCTCACCATGGCAGTGGGTGCATGGGAACGGGACTGGACATCCATGGCAAAGGTGAGTGGTGGGGGCCACGGAATTGGGAGTGATTGAAGTGGTGAAGATCGTGTGAAGTATATCAGATGTTAAGGGCTTGTCCCACTTGGGCGACCTCGAGAGTGGGCTCAGCGTACTCGAGGCCTCAGCTAGGTCGCTGCATTTTTTTCAATATGTTAAAAAATGCCCGCGAGTAAAAAGAGGTCGCCATGGAAAAAATAGATACTTTTTTACTCGTAGGTTTAGTTATAGTAGGTCGTAGTAGGTCAGCATGTTAGTCGCAGGTAATCGAGGGTAGTCAAACGTAGTCGAAGGTAGTCGTAGATAGTCTTCATCATAGTCGAAGGGAGGTCGAAGGAGGTCATCTTCACTCTCCACTATTCGGTGTCCAATTTTCCCCGAAGTTAGTCGTAGCTAGTCAAAGCAGGTTTTCAACATAGTCGAAGGACGTCTTCAACATGTCATTTTTTCAAACTCTTCTAAACTCGCCAATTAGGTTGCCCAAGTGGGACAGCCCCTTAAGTGTGAAGGGACCAGCTGACCGTGTGGGTTTTCTTCGGGCGCTCCGGTTTCCTCCCACATTCCAAACACGTGTGGATTTGCAGGTTAATTGGCTTCTGTAAATTGTCCCTAGTTTGGGTGATCATAGGTCGTCACGGACTCAATGGGCTGAAGAGCCTGTGTCCACCGCTGTATCTCTAAACTAAACACAAAGACTCCCCCAACAACTCTGAATCCATGCAATCGACCATGATAATCAGGTCCAGACAATTCATTTCTCCCAATATTGTTTCTCAAGTCAAGTAAAAATTATAAATAATAAGGTTTGTAAATAATAAAAATATTTCTCAAAAAACACAGATTTTTGGGGGACTTCAATACACATTATCACTACCATTATCAGTCAATACAAAATAAATCTTCTGTTTCTAGTGAATAACATTTCTGCTGGTAAAGATTTAAGTGCTGATGTTTGGCATAACATAATAATTTAATTATCTAGCTTTTCCTTGCAGTATGAAGAATTAGTTCTAATTACATCCCGATATTTTAAGATAATTATCTAATCAGAACATTTACTGCACATTACTCAGAGCATATGGAATTATGATGAAGTTTGTCAAATCTGTTTCTCCGTTTATTGCTCAAAAGACTAAGAAATTATAAATGCAAATAAATTATAATTTAAAACAACAATACTTTAAAGTCAAAGTTAAATTTCTGAACTGCTTTTTACAATCATAGTGGCACCATGAATCAGGTAGACCTAAAAACAAATGTGCTCCATTATATTTAAAAGCTGCAGGTAGAACTGCCTCACAGAGCCAAAGACCCGGGTCCCATCCTGACCTCAGGTGCTGTATATGTGGGGTTTGCACGTTCTCCCTGTGACCGCATGGGTTTCCTCCAGTTTCCCCCCCATATCTCAAAGACGTGTAGGTTTGTAGGTTTATTGGCCTCTGTAAATTGCCCCTAGTGTGTAGGGAGTGGATGCGAAAGTGAGATAACATAGAACTTGTGAATGGGTATGCGATGGTTGGCATGGACTTGGTGGGCCAAAGGACCTGTTTCCATCATGTATATTTCAAACAATCTTTTAAAACTAGCAATAGTAAAAGTCTATAGCGTGATATTTTAGTACAGGTGTCAGGAGTGAAGGCAGGAGAATGGGGTTAAGATAGGGAAAGATGGATCAACCATGATTGAATGGCGGTGCAGACTTGATGGGCCAAATGGCCTAATTCTGCTCCTGTCACATGAATTTATGAACATATCTAATGGTAAACAATTATGTTTTTTAGTTCAAAAAAATTGATAACTGAATTAGTAGCTCCAATAAACATAGTATGCAAAAATCCTTTTGAATAATGTTGATTTGATTGAACTATGCATCACAAATGAATAGAATGTGGCTGGATTATCAATCCTGTAATCACTGTTTATTTTATATTTTGCATTCCCAATGAAAGCATTTAAGATTTTGCATCTAAAATTAAATAATTGAAACATCAATTAACTTTTGACAGGAATTCTTGCAGGAAAAGGGCAATTTCATTATAGAGTTTTAATTATTCTTTTGCACCTTTTTTTATGATGAGCTTCATTAGCTGGGCATTTTTAATGAGCTTGCTTATGTTTTAAAAACAGTTGCGTTAGTTGTTACTAACAGATGTCCCACGGCACTTCCTGTGGGTAACTTCAGGTTGGGAGCAGCTGTGATGTTCAGTTGTTAACCAATGTTTGAGAACACACCTTTAAATAGGCAATAAAAGGTGATTTAAAACCTATTGAGTGGAAGGAGGAATTATAATGCCCAGTATAGAATCAGCAGGGAAATAAAAAATAAATCCAGTTTTTAAAACCTTACTGAATGCAAGCTCAAGGCAACATAATAACCACAAAAAAAATGCAACAGTAGTGTAGAAGGAACTGCAGATGCTGGTTTAAACCAAAGATAGACTCAAAATGCTGGAGTAACTCGAAAGGCAGCATCAAGACAGTACAGTACAGGAACAGGCCCATTTCAATCAATCAATCAGATTTATAGTGCAGAGAAATAAACTTGCCAGCAGCGGTACAATCAAAAAGAACACACAATAAACAATAAAAATTTAACATAAACATCCACCTCAGCATTCTTCACTGTGGTGGAAGGTACAAAGTACCGTCAGTCCTCCTCCATTGTTCCTGCGTGGTCGGAGCCATAAACCTCCGCAGTCGCCGCTGCGGGCGGCCAGATGTACAGGCCCTCTCGTCTGAAAGGTAAGTCCGGAATCGGTACTTCCCTACTGGAGACCGAGGCTTCAGGATGTTGTAGGCCACAGGCCGGCGGTTGAAGCTCTTCTCCAGGGATCCCGCTCCGGATGGTAAGTCCACGGCGCGCCCGTTGCTAGAAGCTCCGCAGACCGCTGCTTCAAGATGTTGTAGGCCGCGGGCCAGCGGTCGGAGCTCTTCTCCCCCGGGGATCCCCAACAAGGGATCCCAGGCTCCGGACGCAGCGCCCGTGGCTAGAAGCTTTGGAGACTGCGTCTTCAAGATGTTGAAGGCCGTGGGCCAGCGGTCGGAGCTCTTCTCCCCCGGGATCCCCAACGAGGGATCCCAGGCTCCAGACGCCGCGCCCGCGGCTAGACGCTCCGCAGACCGCAGCTTCAGGCTGTACTAGTCCACGGGACAGCGATCGGAACACTACCTTCTGGTGACCCCGGCATGGATTCGCCCCGCTCCGCGATGAAAAAAGTCCACTCTGCGCCCGCTGCTGAAGCTCCGGGTCCTACTCCAGGAAAGGCCACGCCAATCCATGGTGTTAGGCCGCGAGGGAGGCGACATGGAAAAGGTCGCCTCTACGTGGAGGAGGCGACCGAAAGCTGTCCCCCCCTTCCTCCCCCCCCCCACCCACCACCCCACACACAAGACACACCAAGAGACATTAAAACACACATTTGGACATACTAAAAAAAACAAAAAAAGTAAAAATGACGAATACGCTGCTGGCAGGGCAGCCGCATCACAGCGCCCCCACTGACCGAATCCTACATTTGATCTACATCCTACATTTGATCTACAATGTCTATGCAGAACATGATGCCAAACTAATCTCCTCTGCCTGCAAGTGAAACATATCTCTCCATTTCCTGCATATTCATGAGCCTATCTAAAAGTTTCTTAAACACCACTATCGTACCAGCCTTCACCACCACCGCTGGCAGTGTGTTCCATGCATCCTCCACCATCAGCGTGAAACAAAAGCTTGCTCCACATATCCCCTTTAAACTTTGCCCCAATTACCTTGAAGCTATCTTCTTTTCTTTCACAGATCCATCCCAGGAAAAAGATTCTAACCGTCTACCCTATGCATGCCTCATAATTCTGTATACTTCTAGCAGGTCTCCCCGCAACCTCTGGCATGCCTGAGAAAACAATCCAAGTCTGTCCAACCTCTCCCTGTAGCTAATACCCTCTCATCAAGAGTCCGAAGAAAGGTCCCGACCCAAAGCTTCACCTATCCATGTTCTCCAGAGATGATGCCTGACCCGCTGAGTTACTCCAGCGTTTTGTGCCTTCCCTCTATTCCAGGTAGCATCTGGTAAACCTCTTCTTCACCCTCTCCAGAGTATTCATATCCTTCCTGTAATGGAGTAACCAGAACTGCTTGCAATACTCCAAATGCGTTCTAACCAAAGTCTCATAAAGCTGCAATATGACTCTTATCCTCAATGCTCCGATCAATAAATGCAGGCATACCGTGTTCCCGTCTTAACCACTTCAGGGCAGCACGGTGGCGCAATGGTAGAGTTGATGCCTTACAGCGCCAGAGATCCGGGTTCGATCCTGACTCCGGTTGCTGTCTGTTTGGAGTTTGCATGTTCGCCCTGTGACCGTGCAGGTGCTCTGCTTTCCTCCCACATCCCAAAGAAGCGTGGTTTTCTAGGTTAATTGGCTTCTGTAAATTGTCCCTAGTGTGTAGAATAGAACTGGTGTATGGGCGATCGCTGGTCAGCGTGGACTCCGTGTTGCCACGTTGTATCCCTAATCTAAACAAAAACTAAACTAAACACTTTAGATTAATAAAATTAAACCGTTCTCAAAGCATTTGTCACAGTGGGTACCTACCCCAGCTGAATGCACCATGCATTTTGGGGCCCCAGTTGTGCCAGAGGAGTACATAATGAAAAGCGGATGATTAAACGGCAGCTGCTCAAACTCAAGCTGTGGCCCGTGGTCTCCCTCCTTCCCTGTGGCAAGGAACTCATCCAGAAACATGCTGTAAAAACACACACACACACACACACAGGCACAAAGTGAGAAAGCCAATGCATCAAAAAGTCTCAAATAAAAACCTGATCAAAATAAATGATCGAATGATCAAAACATTTACATGGGCAAGATTGTCGATGTTACTATGAATATTTTACTCATGGAGATTTCAAGTCAAGAGTGTTTAATTGTCATATGTACCAGGAAGGGGACAAGGATGGGTCCCCTTCCTTGCTGTTTCAAGTCGTGACCCTTTTTCTCTCAGTTATGTCTGAGGACTTGACCCAAAACGTCATTTATTCCTTTTCTCCAGAGATGCTGCCTAACCAGCTGAGTTACTCCAGCATTTTGTGTCTACCTATGGTGTAAACCAACATCTGCAGTTACCTGCTACACAAAGAAATTCTTACGTGCTGTAGGTATAAAGCCACATTACACACTACACAACAAATAGACAATAATCTATAAAAAAGTTATCAGACCATAATAGTATGAGCTAGTGTAACTAATTCAAAGTCCATAGTAGATTAGTGCTGAGGCAAGGCTGTGCAATAAAATGGAGACACGAGGAACTACAAATGCTGTTTACAAAAAGTAAACTCAACGAAGGTCAGGCAGCATCTTTGGAGAAGATATATTAGTGTGGTTTGGGGTTTGAACCCATTATCAGACTGATTGTGATGGGAGGGGGGAGAGGAGGGTGAGTGATAGATGAATAGTGCTATGTCGGCACACGAGTGAAATCACTTCAGGAAAGGACGTGGCACATCCACTGGGTGGCAGCACTGGGTGGTGCATTAATAAGTATATCCTGGACACAGCAGAATCAAGACATCGGCTGGGAAGGCTGCTCTTGTCACCTCACCAAAGTTATCCCAGGGAGTTGCTGTGACCTGCTGGTCCTCGGTCAGAGTACGAGGATAATGCACAGCAAGCCAGAGGAAAGATGACCCAGAATAACAGCTTTTCGAACAGAGTCTCGAGTAACACTTAGACCTTGCTTTAAAAAAAAAGTTTAACCCTTCTAATCTAACCTAGAATCTAACCCTTCCTCTAACCTGTTATTAAAACTAGATACATTATGGTCCAGACCCTATCCATGTTCTCCAGGGATGCAGCCTGACCTGCTGAGTTATGCCCCTGCCCCACTTAGGAAACCTGAACAGAAACCTCTGGAGACTTTGTGCCCCACCCAAGGTTTCCGTGCGGTTTCTGGAGGTTTTTGTCAGTCTCCCTACCTGCTTCCACTACCTGCAACCCTCTGCAACCACCTGCAACCTCCGGGAATCGCACGGAAACCTTGGGTGGGGCGCAAAGTCTCCAGAGGTTTCCGTTCAGGTTTCCTTTGTGTCCTGCATCATGATCCATATTAGTTATGTGCCTTCTTCATACAATAGCAACATGTAGGGTGCTTTTGTCACCATGGAATTATGCCTCAATAATGAACAAGACCTAGAGTGCTGGAGTAACTCAGTGAGTCAGGCAGCATCTCTGGAGAACATGAATTAGTGATATTTTGGATCGGGACCCTTCTTTAGACTGATAGTGTTGGGATGGGGAGAAAGCTTTTTAGTTTTTTTAAATCGCTATTCTTGGGTAGTAAACAAATGAATTTGGGGAAAGGAAAAAATACTGAGAAAGATTTGATTAAACCAGTACAAATTCCACCTCATACATCCTACAGTGTTTTTATTAATTTTCAAATAACATATCAACTAAATTGCTGAGTGTGCAGAATAATAGATCTTTAAAATGTGTGCACTTACAATTTTGGTTTGCAATATGGACAGCCACACTAATAAAAAAAATGTTAATACTTGGACCTAGAAACCAGGTCATTTTTTATGGCAGAATTGGGAATTTAAATGTTCAATTTAATAATTTATAAGCAATGTCTATGTGTATGTTTAATCAAGGGTTTCTCTCTCATCCAAGATGTTATAACTTTTTTTTATACAGGTAAAATAATACAATATAAAATTACAAGATGTATTACTGAATTTTAATTGTGATACAAGCCAGTACAAGCATTCTGCAAATATTTTTTGAATTACATTAAACAAACATTTGCAATAAATTAACATTTGTCCCTTCTGCTGAAACCCTTGCAGCTTCCGGCAACCAAAGTAGTTCAGGCATTGCAGTAGGAATCTAGTCATCTCCAGTTTGGCTATACAGGTGAACTCATTTCTAATGAGCTATCAATGTTCTGGCAAAACATTAACTGGAAAACTTTGAAAGCAGTAGCAAACAAATGATCTATGATCCATGGAGGTGTTAGGAAGACTTGACATTCGTCAGCCTATTGAGTTGATGCTGTGTGGGCACCTGCACAAGTTTGTTCTAAGTTTGGTCTGCACTACTAAGCACCAGTGTGCCCATTACAACAGGGCCTTGTTGGAGCTGTGGCACATAAAATAGGCATCAGGATGCCTCGCAGGCAGCATGGTTTGGGAACAGCTCCACCCAAGACCACAAGAAATTGGAGAGAGTTGTGGACACAGCCCTGACCATCACACAAACCAACCTCCCTTCCATTGAGTCCATCTACACGTCACGCTGCCTCGGCAAAGCCAGCAGCATAGTCAAGGATGGGTCACTCCCTCTTCTCCCCTCTCCCATCAGGCAAGAGGTACAGAAGCGTGAAAACGCACACCTCCATATTCAGGGACAGTTTCGTCACAGCTGTTATCAGGCAACTGAACCATCTTCCCGCCAACTAGAGAGCGGTACTGACTTCCCATTTATTTCACTGGAGACCTTCAAACTATCTTTAATCATATTTTACTGGACTTTATCTTGCACTAAACGTTGTACTCTTTATCGTGTAGCAGTACACTGTGGATGGCTTAATTGTAAACATGCATAGTCTTTTCGCTAACTGGATAGTGAGTGTTAAAAAAGTGTTTCACTGAACCTCGATACACGTGACAGTAATAAAATAATAATAAACTAAAACTAGGCAGTTTAAGGCCAAAAGATGATCAAAGTGTGCACCTGTCTCCTCCACCTCCTGTCACCTTAAGACAGCAATTGCCAATGTGTCACTTGGGTTGAGAACCTGGAATGGCGCAGGCATGGTTGAATAGGAAGGGCATTATTCCCCTCGTGCAGCAATTGTGGTTAGGACTTTCTCAGGAAAGGAAAGGGGGAACTGCTGTCAAGAAAGATGTCTGTGGCACCTTCACATTGGCATAATGGATATAGGAATGATGCCATTAAGTTGGAAACTGTGCATAAAATATGTAAGAGTATTGTTGCCAGGACTTGAGGGACTGAGCTATGGTGAGATTAGGCAGTATGGGACTATTCCTTGCGGCACAGGAAGCTGTGGGGTGATCTTAGAGGTAGTTTAAATTATGAGGTGCTTAATAGACACAGGGTGAATATACATGGTCTTTTTCCTGGCGTAGGGGAATCAAGAACTAGAGGCCGAGGTTTAAGGTGGAAGGAAAAAGATTTATTAAGAACCTGAGGGAAACTATTTCCATGCAGAGAACGGTGGGCATGTGGAATGAAGTGGTTGAGGCTGATACAGCATCTGTACACTGTGGACGGCTTGATCATAATCATGTATAGTCAAGTGCATTATTCAGAGGTTTTCACCTGTTTGGTATCCTGGACAAGTCCACGGCCTCTTGTGCTTTGACATACGGCATTATTACCACCTTCTCCAAGTCGGGCAAACCTGCAGGAGCAAATAAGAAAGTCACTCTGATCTATTTGAACAGTACAATTGAGATAGCACAAAATTCAAGTCATCCACCAATGCTTCCATGGAAAGTCATCGACTACCTGCAAGGTGCAAGTCAATGCATTCTGACATCCGTGCTCAGAACGCAAGTCAGACAAGAGCTGGAGGCCAAATGCAAGCTGTCAAACAGCCACTTGCAGACTTTTCTGCTCTGTACAGCAGCCACGACAGCGAGGTGTCCATTGTCACCAAGGTTGCAGCAGAGGGATCAACACGAGAGGCCAATCACACCAAGCATGACCAAGTACAATGATATCACATTTTGGCCACAGGGCAGCACAGTGGCGCAGTGAGTTGCTGCCTTACAGCGCCAGAGACCCAGGTTCGATCCTGTCCTCGGGTACTGTCTGTAGAGTTTGTACATTCTTCCTGTGATTGCTTGGGTTTTCTCTGGCTGCTCCGGTTTCCTCCCACACTCCAAAGATGTGCAGGTTTCTAAGTTAAATCGGCTTCGGCAAATCGGTAATTGTAAAATTGTCCCCAGTGTGTGTAGGACAGTGTCAGTGTATGGGGTGGTCGCTGGTCGGCGCTGACTTGACTTTATTTCCAAAAACAAAAACAAAAAATGGAGAAATTTCTCCTTCAATGGTGCTGGCAGCAGTACTTCTAGAATGTGAATTTTCTATGATCGATGCACTTCACACTATACCTCGGTACATGTGGCAATAAACTAAACTGAACCGACTATAAACGTGAATCTTATTCATACCGTGCAAGAGATGCATAGGAGCATAATTATTTATTTGCATGATTATTATAGAATGGGATTATTTATTATTATTTTTTAATATTATTATTTTATTTAGAAGCATGATGATTTATTATTTAACAGCATGATTATTTATTATTCAGGACCGTGATTTATTATTTATCATTGGAATGTTCATTATTTATTTTATTTATTATTATTCGTCTGACATTATTTATTTAGTTATCCATTTATCATCATTCATTATTTATTTTATTTATTATAATTATTTGTTTATTTTATTTATTTAATATTTATTAATATTTTTATCAGTATTTTAATGAGGAGCATGATTATTTTGTTCTCCTCTACTTCAATAAAAGGTCTTGTTATGTCATAGCATTGATCAGTGTGTAGGAAGGAACTGCAGATTCTTGGTTCTTGGTTTCTTGGTTTCTTGGTTTCTTGGTCCTCCAAAATATTCCAAATGGAATTTAAACTGGAGGTGGTGAAGTGAGGGCTTAAGCCAGAAAGGGTTATTGGGGAGAAAGAGCTACTTTAAATTTAGTTGCATCTGGTTGGGTAACCATAGTTGGGTGGAGATTATTCCATGCTTTAATTGTGCGGGGGAAGAACGAATTGCTGTATACATCTGTCTTTGTAGCTGGGATCACAAATTGGATCGAATGCCCTCGTCTGCTCCTAATTGGTTTGGGTTTGGTGTAGGTCTTGTAGTCTATGTCGAGCTGACCATTTAACATTTTGTAAAAACAGGTCAAACGGTGAGCTTCACGTCTATCTTGGAGAGGGTTCCACCCCAGAGAATTAAGAAGTTTGGTGACACTCGCTTCTCTCTCATAGGTGTTAGTAACAAATCGAGCTGCCTGTCTTTGGACACGTTCGATGGAAGAAATTTTTTTATTTGTGTATGGGTCCCATGCTGCAACTGCGTAGTCCAAATGAGGTCTAACGAGGGTGAAGTATAGCTTCTCCCTGACAGAAGTTGAACAATGATGAAAGTTGCGCCTCAGAAAGTTTAGGACACCTGTTGCTTTCACCGTTGCATGATGAGTCTGACCATTCCAACGCAGATCATTCTGCAATTTGATGCCAAGATACTTGGTTTGTTTGGATTCTTCAAGGGTGGCACCAAGTATATTGTAAGATGTTTTGCCTGGATTCCTTTCTGATGACACGCATAGTTTCACATTTGGAAGGGTTGAACTGCATGCCCCATTGTTGTGACCACTCAACCATAGTATCGAGATCCTTTTGGAGAGCATCTTCATCATCAGCTGACTTAATTGGACGGTACAGCAAACAATCATCAGCGAAAAGTCTGGTCGTACTTGCAACTTTTTCATGGATGTCATTTATGTAAAGCAAAAATAGGTGTGGGCCAAGTACTGTGCCCTGAGGTGTACCACTCAACACTGGATGCCAATTGGAGCTCTTTCCGTTCACACACACACGCTGAAGAAGTTTTGTCAGGATTCTGGTTTAAACCATAGACACAAAAAGCTTCAGAAGGGTCTCGACCCGAAACATCACCCATTCCTTCTCTCCAGAGATGCTGCCTGCCCCGCTGCCTGTCCCGCTGAGTTACTCCAGCTTTTTTTGTCTATCTATAGATTTGATCAGGAGCAGAAACAGGCACTTCAGCCCACCAAGTGCAGGTTGACCATCAAACACTCATTTACACTAATCCCACTGTATTCTCCCTCCCCATTCCCAGCAACGTTGGGAAGAAACTGGAGCACCCCGTGGAATCCCACATGGATGCAGGAGTGAACATGCAAACTCCACATAGACACAACCAGGCATCTGGATTGAAGCCAAATTTGTTGGACCCGAGGCAGCTGCACAATTGTGCCACCTGTAATTTTAGTTATTAGATTTTTAGTGTCAGTGATATGGCGCGGAAACAGGCCCTACGGCCCACCGCATCCGCACCGACCAGCGATCCTCGCACATTAACACGATCCTACACACACCAGGGACAATTTACATTTAATTACAAGCCAATTAACCTATAAACCTGCATGTCCTTGGAACATGGGAGGAAACCGGAGCACCCGGAGAAAACCCACACTGTCCCAGGGAGAACATACAAACTCAGTACGCACAGCATCCGTAGTCATGATCAAACCCAGGTCTCTGGAGCAACTCTACTGCTGCACCAGTGTGCCGCCCAGTGTGCCGAAAATGGTTTGTGATCCCAGTCTTGATTTTAACTTCCTTTCCCATTCCCATACAGACTTTTCTGTCCTGGGACTCCTCCATTGCCAGAGTGAGGCCACAAACAAATTGCAGAAACAGCACCTCATATTTCACTTGGGCAGCTTACACCCCAGCAGTATGAATATTGATATCTCTAATTTCAAGTAACCTTTGCATTCCCTCTCTCTGCCCCTCCCCGACCCAAGTCATCCTGCCAGTTCCACTGTTCGCATCCATAGATCCCTTCGTTATCACTTCTTCCACAGATATACAGGTTTGTAGTTTAATTGGCTACGCTAAAAATTGTGTAAGATTATGTTAGTGGACTGGGTGATTGCTGGTCGGTGCCAAAGGGTCTGTTTCCACGTTGTATCTCTGAAACTAAAGCTAAGATGTTTCCTCGTCTGTTTTCATTTTGGGTTTCCTAATTTATTAGGCAAAAGGATAGTAAACATTATAATACTTCTAATTCCTCCAAGATCATTGTTAAGTTATGTACGTCTGGCATATCTAATTCAAGTCTCTTGAAGACCGTCATTGTCTTTTGTTAAGACAAGGAATTTTCATCCAAGTCATCCTAGACTGGAAAAGTCCAATCACCTTTTTGACCAAACATATTTGATACGCACAATGTATAGTTTAGTTTTGTTTCGTTTAAAGATACAATGTGGAAACAGACCCTTCAGCCCACTGAGTCCGTGCTGACCAGCGATCCCCATACAGTAGCGTTATCCCACACACTAGGAACAATTTACATTGATTGATTGATTATTCCTTTAATAATCCTTTTCAGGAAATTACAGTGCCACGACAGCTTCAAGACAAACATAACACCACGCTTTCATACATAACAAGTTAAAATACGTTAAAATACAGGTTAAAATACAATTAATTTAAAAAAAGTGCAGTTATTTATGCTCATTGTAAAGTCATAGCAGCTGGTAAACAGGACTTCCTGTATCTCTCCGTTTTGCACATTGGTGCAATCAGCCTCTGGCTGAAGATGCTGCTCTTGATCACCTTCAGGGCATGGAGTGGGTGAGTGGGGTTTGTCATTATGGAACCTAGTTTATGTACCAAAGCCAATTAACCTACAAATTTCCAATGATTAACAATGATTTAAGTTCAGCAATGCAAGTAATACAAGTCATGTAGAAATGTTTTTAAAATAATTTAACCCAAGCAATATCAAATCAACTGTAACTGGTAATATTCCCATGCAATTAAATGTAAATGTTTTAATATCCAGGTGTAGATGTGAACATTTCGCCTCATGTCATACATATTATTTGGAGAATAATATAAAATTAAATTAAATGTGGGTTTTCATGCCCACAAAAGTAATAAAGTTTTGTTTTGTTTGATGTTTGGCATTCCAATATTTCGCAATGCAAATGGATCATTTTCTCCCAGCCAAGTTAAATTGGAATTACTTTAATATTTGCACGGTGCAGCAGCTGAGAGTATTAGATGTTTGTGGCGATGATTTTAAATTATGTTTTTTTAATATAATATCAAATGAATATTAAAACATGTTTTTGGAATTATTTCACCTGCAAGTGCTGTGTCAACGACTCAACTAACTCGGAAATGCGTCTCCAATAAAAAGTTGGCAAGATAATTTATTTCAGATGCCATTAGTTCCAGTGCCTAAGTTCAAAATGTTGCTTCAACATTGGTCCAACTATTTCCTCAATTGCAGAACAACGTGTAACATGTGACTTACACCCACAGATTAAACGTCAGATATGAAATGTTGCAATTTAAATTGTCATACACTCCTGCTGCAAGAGAGATTTTATCCGCTTTTCAAGCTAAGATTTAATCCTTGGATATAAATCACTCTACAGAGCCACTCTTGAGGAGTTGCGCTCAATATCTTGTATGGTGATCCTGCAAATAGTAAACACTTTCAATGCTTAAGTTCTCTACCATAAATATTCAAAATGAGAAGCAAAATCTACACATACTAGAAATCTAAAAAATTTTAAAACACATGTTACTGGAAGCAATCAGGTCAAGCAAGAAACAAAGTTAATATTTCACATCAATGACTTTTCAACAAAACTAGGAAAAGTTAACAACAGATGATGTTTTTAGATTGCAGGGTAAGGGGGGGGGGGGGGAAGGTGGACAAACAAGGAACTGCAGATGCTGGTTGACCAAGGAAAGACACAGAGTGCTGGAGTAACTTAGCGGGTCTGGCAGCATCTCTGGAGAACACGGATGGGTGACGTTTCGAGTTTGTACCCTTCAAGGGGTTCTGACCCGAAACATCCATGTTCTCCAGGGATGCTGCCTGACCCGCTGGGTCACCCCAACATTTTGTGACTTCCCAGGGGAAAGTGGGAGGTGAGCTTGGGAGAATGGTCTATAAATAGGTAGAAGGATTGACACAATTGGCAATAGTACTGACTAAGAGAGGGTGGTGAAGGCTTCTACATCGCTGCTGATTTATCTGGAGGAAATGTAAAAGGGAGAGGAAAGAAAAACAGAAGAAAAAAGAGGAATGGCTGGTTATCTAAAAGTGTAGAATTCAATGTTCTGTTCCAAGTGCTGCAAACCCACCGATTGAAAACAAAAAGAGCTTTGTTTGGGCTTTGTTGGAGCAGTGCATGAGGCCAAAGATGGAATGCATCCACGCTCCAGAGGTCACAGTCTAGTACCTAGCAAGTCTTGCCCACTCTCCCCAAAGCCAATACCTTTGGGAAAGAAATTGACCACTGAATACTTCAGTTTAAGTTGTTCACGTTATTATATTTGCTTATATTGAACTCACTGGGCCCATATTTGAACGATGTAGCTCGAGTGCCAAATGGAAAACAAACATTATTTACTCTTGGAGGGTTTGATCTGATAAGGTGATGTATTAGTCAATTCAAGTCAAGTCAATTCTATTTCTATAGCACATTTAAAACAACTCTCGTTGACCAAAGATACACAAAAATGCTGAAGAAACTCAGCGGGTGCAGCAGCATCTATGGAGCGAAGGAAATAGGTGACGTTTCGGGCCGAAACCCTTCTTCAGACTGATGGGGGGTGGGGGGGAGAAGGAAGGAAAAAGGGAGGAGGAGGAGCCCGAGGGCGGGGGGATGGGAGGAGACAGCTCGAGGGTTAAGGAAGGGGAGGAGACAGCAAGGGCTAGCAAAATTGGGAGAATTCAATGTTCATGCCATCCGGACGCAAGTTACCCAGGCGGAATATGAGGTGCTGTTCCTCCAATTTCCGGTGTTGCTCACTCTGGCAATGGAGGAGACCCAGGACAGAGAGGTCGGATTGGGAATGGGAGGGGGAGTTGAAGTGCTCGTTGACCAAAGTGCTTTACATCAGTGCAGGTACTAACGTGCTACAAACAGTGGTACACAGATCTAACAATGCATACATAAATACACACATACAGCGCTCCCTCAGAGGACATCAAGAAACGCTTGTGAGTAGAAATAAGTTAAAGCAATCAGTAAAGCAACGGTAGGTATTGTTTTATCTAATCATAGCCAATATATGTAGGTTGGCACTCAAGTCGAGAAGTAGTTCTTGTACAAGGAAGTAAAACTGTATTTTTCTGCACTCTTCAAAAAAAATCAATTATGCCAATAGTTTTTTTTAGACCATTTATTCCTCTTGAAAGAGAAGACTCTGAATGACCATGAATATTACGATGGGTTTGAAGAGGGTCGCATTGAAGAGCATACTGACATATCTAGGGAGAGGATTAATGCAAGATGGTCACTCATAAATTCAAAGCTAATTCAGGAGAAACTTTGTGGTTAGAATCTGGAAATGGTAACTAGAAGGAGAAGCTGAAGAGAACAGCATTGTTTTAATGGAAAAGAACACAACGTGCTGGAGTAACTCAGTAGATCAGGCAGCATCTCTGGAGGACATGGATAGGTGACGTTTCGGGTTGAGACCCCTCAGCAACCTGTTGAGTTACTCCACCACTTTGTGTTCTAAATAAGATTGCAGCATCTGCAGTGCCTTGTGGTGGATTGAAGGGGAAGTTTGATCAGTGCCTGGCACAAAGAAAAGAAGGGCGTTGCCAGGGTTAGGTGAAATGAGCTGAGACAGGTAACAAAGTGTGAAAATGGACACCTCCAGGTTCAGGGACAGTTTCTTCCCAGATGTCATCAAGCAAATGAACCAACCTATCACCAACTAGAGAGCGCCCCTAATCTATCATCTACCTCATTAGAGACCTTTGGACTATCTTTAATCAGACCTCACTGGAGTTTATCTTGCACTAAGCGTTAATCCCATTACCCAGTATCTGTACATTGTGCACGGCTTGATTGTAATCATGTATAATCTTTCTGCTGGCTGGAGAGCAGGCAACACAAATGGTTTTCACTGTCTTGGTACGTGACAATAATAATAAACTAAACTAACGACAGTCTGACACAGCCTAAATAAACACAGACCAGCACCTCCATTTCCATACTGTATGTTATGCAATTCTCATAAGGTCATGAGAGAGGAGCCGAATTATGCCATTCAATCATGGCTGATCTATCTTTCCCACTCAACCCCATTCTCCTGCCTTCTCCTTTGACACCAATACTAATCAAGAATCTATTAATCTCTGCCTTAAAAATATCCATTGATTTGGACTCCACAGCCTTCTCTGGCAAAGAATTCCACAGATTCACCATCCTCTAACTAAAGAAATTCCTTCTCATCTTCTGAAAAGAACACCCTTTAATTCTAAGGCTATGACCTTTGGTGCTAGACTCTCCCACTAGTGGAAACATCCTCTCCGTATCCACTCTATCCAAGCCTTTCACTATTCATGTGAATTCCAGTGTACATTGGCAGTTCACAAAGGCACTTTAAATAAATGAGAAACACATAATGAAATCTAATTACCTTTGACTACATTCTGCAGCTTCTCCATGTGATCATGTTCTTTGCCATTGTAAATAACTGCTTCTACTGAAATTAGTAACTTTGGTTGGATTTGAGAAATCCTGTCTAATACGCCCTGTGGAAAAATTGATAATGGTAAATCATACAGAGCATGTTGTTATGTTAATCAATAACAAAACTAACCTGTATGTAGGATGAAATTAAGGCATCATTTACAAGTTTAGTTTAGTTTAACTTTAGAGATACAGAGCCGAAACAGGCCCTTCGGCCCACAGAGTCCACGCCAACCAGCGATTAACCAGGGCTGCACGATGGCGCAGCAGTAGGGCTACTGCCTTACAGCGCCAGAGTCCCAGGTTCAATCCTGACTACTGGTGCTTGTGGAGTTTAAACATTCTCCCCGTGACCTGCGTGGGTTTTAATTCAATATTCAATTCAATATTCAATATTCAATATTTATTACATGTCATTTGAACCTCAGTGAGGCTCAAACGAAACTCCGTTTCCACAGCCATACAAACAAAGACAATTTCCTACAGACATACACACAATTCAATTTACAGAAACATCCATCACAGTGAACCCACTGTGATGGAAGGCAAAGATCTTCGGTTTCCTCCCACACTGTGAAGACGTACAAATTTGTAGGGTTAATTGGCTTGATGTGAATGTAAACTTGTCCCTAGTGTGTATCCCTAGTGGGGATCGCTGGTCGGTGTGGACTCAGTGGGCTGACGGGCCTGTTTCCGCGCTGTATATCTAAGACTAAAAAAAAAACGAAAACCCTGTACACTAACACTATCCTACACGCACTAGGAACAATTTACGGATGCCAATTAACCCTACAAACCTAAATGTCTTTGGAATGTGGGAAGAAACAGGAGCTCCTGGAGAAAACCCACGCAGTCACAGGGAGACTGTAGACTCCTTACATATAGCACCTGTAGTCAGGATCGAACCCGGGTCTCTGGCGCTGTAAGGCTGTAGCTCTACCACTGCTCCACCTTTAGCACACACATAAACAACAAGTACACAAAACTTGCATGGCCTTCATGCACAAAGATTCGCACTTTCATTGCCTCCCAGATTACGATGAAGCAATTTATTTTTTACTTATCAACCCAAGAATATGTTCAGATTTTTAGGAAAATATCTTCCCCTCATCATTGAATTGGCAGAAAAGATAGAATATCCCAGTAAATTGGCCAAAGAGGTCAATGTGTCTACGTGATGTGCAACATAGACATCACACTTAATGCAAGTGTAACTTGATGCTTGTGTTTGATGGGAAAGCCAGCAGCAGATGTAAAATTACACGATACGATACAACTTTATTTATCCCAGGAGGGAAATTGATCTGCCAACAATCTTAAAATCACAATATAGATGAAACATGAAATTAAAGTGACGAGTGGAAAGGATTGGGGATGTGCAAAGATTGGAGAGGGGGGGATGGAGGGGGCAGGGAGTCAGTCTCAGTCTAGCCCAGGACAGAAGGGAGAGGGGTTGTACAGTTTGATAGCCACAGGGAAGAAGGATCTCCTGTGGCGTTCTGTCCTACATCCTGGTGGAACCAGTCTGGTGCTGAAGGTGCTGCTCAGGTCGCTCGGTGTGTCATGGAGGGGGTGAGCTGCATTGTCCAGGATGCTCTGCAGTTTGAGGAGCATCCTCCCCTCCAAGACCACCTCCCATGAATCCAACTGTCCCCAGGACGGAACCAGCCTTCCTGATGAGTTTGTTAATACTATTGGCGTCTGCTGCCTTCGCCCTGCTCCCTCAGCACAAGGCAGCGAAGGTGATGGCACTTGGCTATGTGTTTAAATCAAGACTTAATGGACAAATGCATGCAGCATACCAAGTCATTGTTCCAATCCAAAGGAATCAATTTTTGATCAAATGATGAACGTTTGAGGGCATGGGGCCTGTACTTGCTGGAGTTTAGAAGGATGGGGGGGGGGGGGGGGGTGTGAACCTTACCAAAAAGTGAAAGGCCTGGATAGAGTGAATATGGAGATGGTGTTTCCACTAGTGGGGACGTCTAGGACCAGAGGCCATAGCAGAATAAAAGGACGTACACTTAGAAAGGAGATATGAAGGAATTCATAAATTCAGAGGATGAATCTGTGGAATTCATTGCCACAGAAGGCTGTGGAGGCCAAGTCAATGGATATTTATAAGGCGGAGTTTGACAGATTCTTGATTAGTACTGGTATCAGGGGTTATGGGGCGAAGGCAAGAAAATAGGGTTGAGAGGGAATGATAGATCAATCATAATTGAATGGCAGATACAATTGATGGGCCAAATGGCCTAATTCTGCTCCTACAACCTATGGACATGGAAATTAGATTGGATTGATTCCAACACTGGAGAAAAGCCTTGTTCAATTTGCAGATATACCAGTTTCCACCCGCATTCCTACACTGACTTCAGCAGCATAATAACAAACAACTATAAAAGGGAAAGAATAAATAAATCCTTTTACCACCCTGGCATTAAGAACTATCATATTTAAATGCATCGTAACAGTACCTCATAATCCACTTGGCTAACATGCAACTGAATATGATGACTGAATTCTACAATTTTAAGTAATACTCTCCTTTTATCTCCCCTCTATTTATTGTGCCCCCCCACCCCGGTATACATCCATTTATCCCACTATCTCATCCCGCCACCCTCCCCCTTCCAGCTATACGCCTACCTCTGGGTTTACGTTTCACACCTCTGCTCATCTGACACCCTTTTGTCTCCTTGTCATCTCGAGCCTTTGTCTACCCATCTGCCTATCACTTAGAAAACATAGATAAAATAGGTGCAGGATTAGGCCATTCTGTGCTTCGAGCCAGCACCGCCATTCAATATGATCATGATTGATCATCCAAAATCAGTACCCCATTCCTGCTTTTTCCCCATATCCCTCGATTCCATTAGCCCTAAGAGCTAAATCTAACTCTCTCTTGAAAACGTCCAGTGAATTGGCCTCCACTGCCTTCTGTGGCAGAGCATTCCACAGATTCACAACTCTCTGGGTGAAAAAGATTTTCCTTATCTCAGTCTTAGATGGCCTACCCCTTATTCTTATACTGTGACCCCTGGTTCTGGACTCCCCCAACATCGGAAATATTTTTCCTGCATCTAGCCTGTCCAATCCTTTTAAGAATTTTATATGTTTCTATAAGATCCCCTCTCGTCCTAAATTCCAGTGAATACTAGCCCAATCGACCCATTCTTTCATCATATGTCAGTCCCGCCATCCCGGGAATTAACCTGGTTAGCCTATGCTGCACTCCCTCAATAGCAATAATGTCCTTCCTCAAATTAGGAGACCAAAATTGCACAAAATACTCCAGGTGCGGTCTTGCCAGGCTTTGTCCAGCCCCCAACCTCTTAAGCAGCTTTCTCCCCCTCCCCCCTCTCCGATTACAATGAGTCTGAAGAAGGGTCCTGATCCGAAACATCACCTGTCCACTCGCTCCACGAATACTGCCTGATCTGCCGAGTTACTCCAGCGCTTTGTGGTTCACACAAGAGCGGTGATCATTCTGATTTGTTTTAATTCCTAACAGCATCTTCGTACAGATTGATAGTTTAAATGTCGTTGTTTAACAGCAGAGTAAAATTATCCAAAATACACTGACATTCACAATTAAATAATCAAAGCACACACAAATACATCTGCTGGTTCACAGAAAAACATCAGGGCAACATTATAAATTGATTCCGATTTCAATTAAATCTACACACAGCAAAGAAAGTACTGGCAGGTTGGTGCAGTTAGCGTAGACAAACCGCTAAAATTCAATCAAATCATTTGAAAAATGAGCTACAACAAAGAAGGTCACAAAAACATTCAGAGATTCAAAGACAGATAATTACGAGGTGATCAAAGGAGAGAGAAACTATTGATTGGCTCGGGAAACATAAAGACTAGCGGCAACCATAACCATTTATTAATGCTATAAAGGGGCAGATCCAACGTGAAAACCTGGGTATTTTCAATTGTCTGTTCAGTTAATGTAAGATTATTTCACCGCTATCATCATCAAGAACATGACTGAAGTTGGGGATTAATGTCTCCAATCTGGACATTTAATTAAAAGCTCATGATGCAAATCCCAAAGAATGGCCAAGTTGCACTAATTTTCATCAGTCACCAGGAACTGTGGTGAACCTTTGATCTCTGTGATGAAAATGAATGATCAACTGATGTCTCAGAATTTAAAATAAAACTGCATATGGACAGTCAGTTAATGACGTTGGCAGGGAAAAGGACTAGAAGCTATTATGCAATTCTGGAGATAGACACAAAATGCTGGAGTAACTCAGCAGGTCAGGTAGTATCTCTGGAGAATAGGAATAGGTGATGTTTCGGGTCAAGACCATTCATCAGACCCTGATTAGAGGTCTGATGAAGGATCTCCACCAGAAAGGTCACCTATTCCTTTTCTCCAGAGATGCTGCCTGGCCCGCTGAGTTACTCCAGCTTTTTTTGTAAACCAGCCACTACAGTTCCTTCGTACACAGGCAATTCTGGATCTCAATCCTCATTGATATTCTGTGGCTTTGCTAAACTACTGTCAAATCATGAGACACAAAGATATTTCAGAATCAACCAATGGAAGTCAAACAGCACCAAACCATTGATTGAAAATGCTCAAAACTATAACCAGGATATCATGTCGGGAAATAAATTAGAGTGAGATAAGGCAGGGTTGTAAACTGGGAAGTATCAAGGCTACGGTGATAAGAACATGCCAATCGGGAGCAGGATTGGGCCATTCAGCCCCTCAGGCCTTTACTAGTGCATAATAAAATCCTGGATGATTCCTTTGTAACCTCAACTATGAACTTCTACACAATTGTCATAATCAAAAACAGAAAATGCTGAAAGTATCCAACAGGTCAGGCAGCATCTAAGTCAATAATAGTCCATTTCAATGGCCTCTCGTGATAAAACTAGAAGCTGTGTTCTTAGAGACTATGGTGTCTGATTGCTGCAGGGATATTACATGTAATATTTTTTTTCCAACTGTTTATGCCCATTTCAGCTTTTTTTTTTCTGTCACTACCCTGGTCCTTCTATCTACCAGCGGTCTGCATTTGCTCATAACAAGTAGGTAATCTCCGTGCCAAAATGGACAGATTTACATTATCCCACATTGCTTTGCTGAAGTACCCCAGTATTTATTTGTAATGTGTCGAAGAAGGCACGGCAGGATGTGTTGGAAGGAACTGCAGATGCTGGTTTAAACCGAAGATAGACACAAAAAGCTGGAGTAACTCAGCGGGTCAGACTGCAACTCTGAGGAGAGGAATAGGTGATGTGTCAAGAAGGGTCTCTACGCGAAATGTCACGTATTTTCTCCAGCAATGCCATCCGACCCACTGAGTTACTCCTGCTTTTTGTGTCTATCTTTGCTTTGCTGATGATTGAGAACGAACTTATTGGTTACTTGCTGGATTGGGTTTGTCCAACTTTCTTTGACCAGAACATACTCTGTGCAATTTTCTACACTGCTGAGTGGATGTTGTATCTGTACTGGAACAGCTTGACTGCAGGCTCAGCTATTACTAGGATGAAGGCAGAAAAGTCAGCATGGAAATGGGAAGGGGAGTTAAAATGGTTAGCAACCGGGAGAACCAGTAGGCCTTGGAGGAGTGCGAGTAAGTGTTTGACAAAACGGTCAAGCAGATCAGGCAGCATCGCTGAAGGACATGGATAGATGGCCTTTTGGGTCAAATCCCTTCTGTTAATAATAATAATAATAATAATAATAATAATAATAATAATAATAATAATAATAATAATAATAATATATTTTATTGTCATTGCACATCAGTGCAACGAGATTTACTACAGCACTTTGTGTTTTTTTTACATTCTGTGCATCTTCATATTCAGCTCATTAACTGGTGGCTTGAAGGAGGTACCTTGACATTTATGATCTTGCAATAAGCTGGCGCAGTAGCACAGCAGTAGAGTGGCTGCCATGCAGTGTCAATGACCCGGGTTCAATCCTGACCACGTGTGCTGTCTATACGGAGTTTGTACATTCTCCCCGTGACCGCATGGGTTCTCTCCCGATGCTCCGGTTTCCTCACGCACTCCAAAGACGTACAAATATGTAGGTTAATTGGTTTCAGAAAAATTGTAAATTGTTCCTAGTGTGTATGATAGTGCTAGTGTACAGGTTGATTGCTGGTCGAAGTGAACGGTGAGCCGAAGGACCTGTTTCTGCACTGTATCTCTAAAATGTCTAACAGAGTCATATAGAATGGTGTGAAAGGAAATTCAGTCCGTTAGTCCCCTTCACCAATAGATTCAGAGCATGCATTATCACATAACACAATTCACAAGAGCAAAATATTAATATGTTGAAGTCAATAATCAAATATCTGCAGCCAATTATTAATATTTCACAATATTTAAAGTACTTACATTTACACCAAAGTCCGGCGCCGTTGAACTCCAAATGGCACCAATGCTCGCGGTCGCTAACATGGCTTCGACTGCTTGAATACAGTTTGGAAGATAACCTGCAATGAAGCAAAAATATTGAGACAAATGGCTTTTAACTATTAATTAATATTAATATTAATTATTAAACTATTAATCCCATTTTAAAAACTGTTTAGTTGCTTTCACAGCTTTAGGTATTCCATTGTGTTTTGCAATCAATGCATTTCTTCTGAAATATTATCAGGATTAGTTAAGCAAACACTGCCATCAGTTCCTGCAAAGAAAGGAATCATCGACATACATCTGGTGAGCTGAGACCGCCGTGTTCAACACCTCCGGGCTGCGGGTCTGCGGAGCGGAGTGGGCGGCGCCGATTTCAACATCGGGAGCCTGGGAGCTCCAAACCGGCGCGGCCTTGTCGGCTTCGGAAGCCGCGGTCTCCAGCTAGATAGCGGCCGTTCCAGGTGGCTCAGCCGCTGAGAGGACTCTCCCGACGCCGGGGCAAGACCACCCGGTGAGAACGGCCAGGAACATCGGGCCTCCGTAGAGGCAATTGCGGTGGCCTCAATAGGCCTGACTTTGGGGTGAACTTGGGATAGGGACTGGACATTGTGCCTTCCCCCACAGTGGTGTCCATTATGGGGGGATGATTTTTTGTCTGTACGTAATCCTGTTAGTCTTTGTCCAAGATGGCTGCCGTGAAGAGAGAGTGGACGCTGGCGCGCTTTAGCTGCCGCTGCCGCTGCTCTCTCTTCACATTGTGTTTTTGATTTTTGTTTTTGGACTGAATTCTGTTTTTAATTTGTGTTTCTGTGATGTCTTTATTATTTATTTTATTCTGATTATATGTTTATATTTCCTGTTAACCTATGTAAGGTGTCCTTGAGATGTCTGAAAGGCGCCCAATAAATAAAATTTATTATTATTATTATTATTATACAACGGCAGATAAATTGCTTCGATTGAGATCTGTATCAAAAAATTAATAGCTGGAGTGGCCCTGATGCAGGGTCTCAACCCAAAACGTTGACAATTACTTATTTCCCTATCCGAAGTGTCACCTCCCCATTTTCTCCAGAGATGCTGCCTGACCCGCTGGGTTACTCCAGTATTTTGTGTCTATCCTTGGTATAAACTAGTATCTGCCATTCCCTTTTATTACATTTTTATGATATTACTTCCTCCCCCCCCGCCCCCAACACCCCTTTGCTGCAGATCCTGCTCGGATCGCCGAGTTCTTCCAGCGGTTTGTTTTTTTTGCTCCAGTTTCCAGCATCTGCTGTCACTTATATTTCCTCTTGGGATTTGTCTCGTGGACTGCTGTTCCTGCTCTTCTTCAAACCTTGCCAAATCCACACAAGAACCCAGACTAAATGTGTAATGAAAATGTCAAATGTGACAGAAGAAGGGTCTCGACCCGGGACGTCACTGATTCCTTCTCTCCAGAGATGCTGCCTGTCCCGCTGAGTTACTCCGATATTTTGTGTCTCTCAACCAGCTACTGCAGTGCTGCAGGAACCGACTGGTTTACACTCTGTCCAAGCATCAATCACTTCAGAAAAGCAGTATTTCTTCAGGATTGTACATTTTAATGTCAGCCTTATCTAGCTGACTTGAGTTTAGAGATACAGCATAGAAACAAAAGCTGTTCACTGCACACATAATAATAACCCTAGAAAGGAAGGAGGTTAGTAAAATTGGTTTAACTAAAAAAACATAGAAACATAGAAAATAGGTGCAGGAGTAGGCCATTCGGCCCTTCGAGCCTGCACCGCCATTCAATATGATCATGGCTGATCATCCAACTCAGTATCATGTACCTGCCTTCTCTCCATACATCCCTTTGGCCACAAGGGCACATCTAACTGCCTCTTAAATATAGCCAATGAACTGGCCTCAACTCCCTTCTGTGGCAGAGATATCCACAGATTCACCACTCTCTGTGTAAAAAATGTTTTTCTCATCTCGGTCCTAAAAGACTTCCCCCTTATCCTTAAACTGTGACCCCTTGTTCTGGACTTCCCCAACATCGGGAATAATCTTCCTGCATCTTGCCTGTCCAACCCCTTAAGAATTTTGTAAGTTTCTATAAGATCCCCCCTCAATCTTCTAAATTCTACCGAGTACAAGCCGAGTCTATCCAGTCTTTCTTCATATGAAAGTCCTGACATCCCAGGAATCAGTCTGGTGAACCTTCTCTGTACTCCCTCTATGGCAAGAATGTCTTTCCTCAGATTAGGATACCAAAACTGTACGAATACTCCAGGTGTGGTCTCACCAAGACCCTGTACAACTGCAGTAGAACCTCCCTGCTCTTATACTCAAATCAGCAGCTGCAACTTTTGTATTGGGAAATTATGCCAAAAACATTACAGTTAGATTATGGGCAGGTGAGTGGAGGACATTCACATTGTTGGAGTTTGTAATAGGTCTCCACAAAGTGAGAACAAGGTGAAAGAGCAAATATGCAGGGTAGTTTCTAAGCATTGCATGCTTAACACACACTAAAGAAATTGGGCTTCAATTAGCCCATCATCAACATGGATAATAGCCGTCTTCAAGCCACAGCAGATGCAGATTTCAATATGTACGTGATAATGTATTAATCAGTATGTATGAAGCACGAGTAGCACAAAATGCTGGAGTAACTCAGGAAACATCTCTGGAGAAACATGGATTGGTGAGTTTTCTGGTCGGGACCCTTCTTCCCGACCACACTAGAACAGTAGTGGTAATTTTTAGCACATGTACTTCAGAAGTTGGAAAGGGTTGGCAATAAGAGATGTCTTTGGAGATAAGGAAGTTAATGTTAAATTTCTATAATTGGTCATGTTCATAAGTGATAGGAGCATAATTAGGCCATTCGGCGCATCAAACCTACTCCGCCATTCAATCATGGCAGATCTATCTTTCCCTCTTAACCCCATTCTCCTGCCTTCTCCCCATAACCTCTGACACCCGCACTAATCAAGAAACTATCAATTTCTGACTTAAAAATTCTAAGTAGTATCATTTTTCCCTGTACAAGAAATATGAATTTGAATGACTACCATCTCATTTCACAGGTCTTGTAATCAATGCTACTCTCGTTGTATGAAGATTAAATTTGTCTATTTAAACTTAACATTTGCATAATTGAGGGAAACTAGGGATAGATGTATTTCTTGCTGCAGTAAAGATCCAAGGTAAATCCTACTTAACAATTATGCCCGATATATTTTTCCGGAGTTGGCTTTATATGGAAAATCATATCAGTTTCTCTCCATAAAGATTAGAAAAGTCAATTTGTTAATAAGCAATTTTTTTCCCCCATCAACCAATTGTTATTCAAATACCATTTTGCACAGATTAATACATTGGCAAAGACTTCGTAAGATGTTGCATTAAATGAACAAAAAGCCTCTTACAGCCAGCTTCTCTCTACATAAGGGGTGAAAGTTTATTAATAGCAAGATGAAAAAAAACAGCGATCAAGGCCAACAAAGTTGAAAAATGAATAGGCCATGTTGACATTTTTTAAAAGGCTTCCTTTTTAAAGATTATCATGTCAAAGCCAAGTGCCAACATATTGAAGTGTATACATTTGCAAATGCTGTGAGATGGAATTAACTGTAAACAGATTACACATTTGAGTATGTATAATGTCACCTATCTCAGGGCTGCCAACTCTCACGCTTTGAGCGTGACACTCACGCATTTCAGCCAATTCTCAGGCCCTCACGCTGAAGACAGAATTATCACGCTGTCTTCAGTCCCTACACAGCAAAAATCCTATAGCGGAGCTATAGGATCTTTGCTGCATAGTTTGTCTCTTTGCGCCACATGACAGCGATCTGCACGGATTGGGGAAGCGCTTCGGTCCCAGGCAGCGGGTGTCAGCACTTTTGTGCGCCGTCTGCGAGCACTGCGCTTTGGGCTGCCGCGGCAACCTCACTCCCTCCCTCCCTCCCGCCCTTCAACTCACACGGCAGCACCAACGCCGCCAATCCACGATACACCGTGCCCGCCAGACTCCCCATTGGGATGCCGGGGAAAGAGAGGGAGGGGAGAAAGAGAGAGAGAGAGAGAGAGGAAAAAAAGGGAGGGATGGAGGCAAAGAGAGACTGGGGGAGGGAATGTAGTAAGGGAAGGAAGGGAAGGAGAAAGGGGAGAAAGAGGAAGCGTGAGGAAAAAGAGGGAGGGTGAAGAAAGAGAGGGAGGGGAGGAAAGAGAGGGAGGGGAGGGAAGAGGGATGGATGGGGGGGAGGAAAGAGGGAGGAAGGGGAGGGAGGGGGAGGATGGGGGGGGGGAAGGTGTGTGTGTGTCTGTTTCCCTGTGTGTGTCTCCTTGTGTGTGTGTGTGTGTCTCCCTGTGTGTTTGTGTGTCTGTGTGTGTCTGTGTGTGTCTGTGTGTGTGTGTGTGTGTGTGTGTGTGTGTGTGTCTGTGTGTGTCTGTCTGTGTCTCCCTGTGTGTGTGTGTGTGTGCGTGTGTGTGTATGTATCCCTGTGTGTGTGTGTGTGCGTGTCTCCCCGTGTGTGTGTCTCCCCGTGTGTGTGTCTGTCTGTCTCCCTGTGTGTGTGTGTCTGTCTGTCACCCTGTGCGTGTGTGTGTGTGTGTGTCTGTCTCCCTGTGTGTGGGTGTGTGTGTCTGTCTCCCTGTGTGTGTGTGTCTGTCTGTCTCCCTGTGCGTGTGTGTGTGTGTGTGTGTCTGTCTCCCTGTGCGTGTGTGTGTGTGTCTGTCTCCCTGTGTGTGGGTGTGTGTGTCTGTCTCCCTGTGTGTCTGTTGTCACATCCTGGCCTTAGACAGGGCTGCCAACTCTCACGCTTTGAGCGTGAGAGTCACGCATTTCAGCCAATTCTCACACTGATGACAGAATTCTCATGCTGTCTTCAGTCCCTGCACAGTTTGTCTTTTTGCGCCATATCACAACGATCTGTGCAGTCTGGGGAAGTGCATCAGTTGGCGGCTGTGAGTGACGTCGCATCTCTTCTCTTCTCTTCTTTCTTGGTTGGATGTGCAGCCGCCGACAACATGAAGCAGCCGGAGATAAAACTAACCAGGTGAATCGGTTGTAAAACATGGGGAGGACCACAAAGAGGCCAAACATCTAGGACAGGGTTCAGCAACCTACGGCACACGGGCTGTATCCGGCCCGTAATCCGAAAAACCACATTTTTTTTCAATTCGTTTTCGCAGGGTCGGGGCAGGCGAGCCGACCTGAGAACTGCAGCCAGTCCCTGGGACGCGAGCTGATCTGGGAACGGCAGCCAGTCCCTGGGCACGCAGAATGCCAACTTGATCATTATGGACAAATTGGGCCAGCCATGTACATGTTGCAGAACTCTGACTCTATGAAGATCTGAATGGGCTTAGAATGACCATTTAAGCAAAATTGTCCCCACTTTCCCCATTTTGATTCTTGAGATTAATATCCCTTTGCTCTGTTAACAGCGTTAAAGTACTTATGAGGTCGAGTCAGGAAAGGGAACATGTTATTTCTTTTTAGTTTGCTTTAATTTGTTAGTTGATTGTTTGTTGAGTGTCATCATTTCTGAAAACGTCTTAAAGTAACTTAACTGTTATAAAGCAGTCATAAGTGACTTTTGTCCAAACAATTGGAACTTGCATAAAATGTTTTCATTATTAGCAGGACTGCATTGAGCGTGAGACTCACGCATTTCACAAAATTCTCATGCTCTCACGTTGATCACAAAATTTCTCACGCTCAAATATCTGCGGGTGCTGAAAGTTCAAAATAAACCAAAAATTGTTTTGGAGGTGAGTAAAAACCATGAGGGGAATATCAGGTGAATGCATCGTCGTTTTCCCAGGATATGTGATTCAAGCACTAGAGGGGATTGGTTTAAAGCAGGGCTATCAAACTACCAGCACCAATCTCCCTCCCCCATCCTCCCTGAGGCAAGGCACACACCTCCCACCCTCACCTCCGGCGGCTCTATGTCCGTCGACCGCTCTGTCCGCACCCCATGGAGTTTTAACCCCGGCCCGGAGCCAGGAGCGGACCGGGTGAGTGGGGGAGGTTGGTGCCGCCTCCGGAGCCTACTATGGGAGGAGGAACACACCCTCCCCCCCCCCTCGGTCGCTACGCTCCCTCGCAATTTCTCACTCTCAACTCTCACCCAATGTTGGCAGCCCTGCCTATCTTAATATTCAATATCAGTGGGAAAGGGCAAATCTTACAGACAATTGTCTGGGGTTATTCTAAACATGCAAACAGGTTGATAAAATGGGTTATAATTGACAGATTTATGTAGATTTTAAGATATTGTGTTGCCATGCACTCACATTTTAATAAGAATACAAAATTATGAGATCAAGGGAAATTAAAACTCATCAAGGAATTACATAGGACAGCACAGCAGATGAACTGGTCATTCGGCCCATAATGTCCGTGCCGAACATGATGCCAAGTTAAATTAATCTCTGCTAGCCCATTCACTGCCTAAGCATGTGCCAATCCAAAAGCCGCTTAAATGCCACTATTGTATCTGCCTTCAGCACCACCCCTGACTGCACATTCCAGGCACTGGAAGAAAAAACTTGCCCCAAACATCTCCTTTAAGCTTTGCCCCCCCTCACCGCAAAGTCAAGCCCTCTAGTCTTTGGCATTTCCACCACAGGGAAAAGGTTCTGACTAGTGGGCATAGCTTTAGGGTCAGAGGCCTAAGGACTAGAGGGAGATGTGCGTGCCAATTTTTTTTAAACACAAGATGAGGCGGGTGTCTGAAATGTACTTCAGGAGCTTTTAGCTAGGCACATGGATAGAAACATAGAAACATAGAAATTAGGTGCAGGAGTAGGCCATTCGGCCCTTCGAGCCTGCACCGCCATTCAATATGATCATGGCTGATCATCCAACTCAGTATCCCGTACCTGCCTTCTCTCCATACCCTCTGATCCCCTTAGCCACAAGGGCCACATCTAACTCCCTCTTAAATATAGCCAATGAACTGGCCTCGACTACCCTCTGTGGCAGAGAGTTCCAGAGATTCACCACTCTCTGTGTGAAAAAAGTTCTTCTCATCTCGGTTTTAAAGGATTTCCCCCTTATCCTTAAGCTGTGACCCCTTGGATATGCAGGGAATGGAGGGATATGGATCACATGCAGCCAGATGATGTTAGTTTAACCTGTAGGAAGTGTATGCAGATGCTGGTTTACACGGAAGATAGACACAAAATGCTGGAGCAACTCAGCGGGTCAGGCAGCAAGGGAATAGGTGACATTTTGGGTTGAGACCCTTCTTCAGGCTGGGAGTCAGGAGAGAGGGAAACTAGAGGTATGAAAAGGTACAAAGTACAAATGAATGAAAGGTATGAAAATAATAAATCAAAGCCAGCTCCAATGATCAAGGAAAGTTAGTTTCACATGTTCGACATTGTGGGTTGAAGGGCCTGTTCCTGTGCTGGATTGTTCAGTGTTCTAAAGGACTGTACACTACAGAGACTGAAGAAGAATCACGACCCGAAACGTCACCCATTCCTTCTCTCCAGAGATGCTGCCTGTCCCGCAGAGTTACTCCAGCATTTTGTGTCTACCTACGATTTAAACCAGCATCTTCAGTTCTTTCCTACCCAGAGGATTAAATGTCCCCGCTAATTATAATCACTTCCACAACATGAAAATCTTGACCTCTCCTTACAGGGAACTGAATGTAAAGGGATCATTGTTATCGCCTCTGCCTGAGAAGTTTCATTACCTGAACACCATTTCAAGGTTGGAGGGTGATCACTCTACTTTGCCTTTTACAAAAGATTTGATATCTATTGAATGAGGAACCTGATTAATAGATGTCATGCAGATGCTAGGCCTTAAACTGGTAGAGTCACAGTATTGAAATGCAATACCACTCCTCCTGAATTATTCATCCATGTCAAGTCATATTCAAACACCTGTACAGAACTGTTAGCAATACTATCTGGTTGATTTCCCCACAGATAATCCACTCAGTTTAAAATGAGAACAAGGCGCTACTTAAAGCACCTTAAAGGACTTATTTTCAAATAGCTGAACCACCACATTTACAATTGGTACTCAAATAAATTTTTGCTGAATTCATTTTTCGGTAGAAACATCTCAAAACAGATATTAAAGACGCAGCAGTGCTTGTAATGTTATTAATTGATATTATAACAAAACCTGGTGGTGCAGTCTCACACAACTGTGGTGACCACCGTAACTTGGCCAGGTTGACGCTTCAGTGTCGCCAGGACAACGGGCCTTCATGGTCAGGTCAAGAACACTGCACTTACCACAAAATGGTGCCAATTTGGCAACTCTGTACAGTGTCTCAGTATACTACTATTATAACATGTACTGTATCGGGGATGCTTATCTAAGAAAGTGCTTATGTATAGTGATACTTGCACTCAGCTGTGTACAAAAATGAATTGCACCGTACCTCTGTACATGTGACAATAAAGTACCATTGAACCATTGTAGTGATCCTGACCTCTGCTACTGACATTTTCCTTGTGGTCACGTGAGATCCTTCTAGCCACACAGTCATCTATTTTTTTTCTTCCTTTGTTCACCTTGCTCGCCGGCACGGACTCGGTGAACCCAAGGGCCTGTTTTCGTGCTGTATCTCTAAAGTCGAAAGTAAACTGCAGATGCCGTGTTAAAAAAAAAGGACACAAAGTAACTCGGCGGGTCAGGCAGCATCTCTGGAGAACATGGATAGATGCCATTTCGGGTCGGGACCCTTCTTCGGAAGAACCTCGCCTTTCCATGCCTTAGGAAATATCAGAAATGTATATACCTTCCAAAAGCTGAATTCAAGTTGAAAAGTAGTTGTAGGGTCATACAGTAAGGAAACAAGGCTATTCGGCCCAACTTGCCCATGCCAATCAAGATACCCATCTACGCTAGTCCCACTTTCTCCCGTTAGGTCCATGGCCCTCAAGTCCTGGTAACACCCTCGTAAATCTTCTCTGCGCTCTTTCCATCTTAACATCATCCTTCCTGTAGCAGGGTGATTAAAACTGAACACAATACTCTTAAGTGCAGCCTCACCAATGTCTTGTACAAATGTAACATAACATCCCAATTTCTGTACTCAATACCCTGACTGAGGAAGGCTAATCAACCAAAAGCCTTCTTGACCACCCCATCTACCGGTGAAGTCATTTTCAGGAAACTATGTACATTCCTGGATCTCTCTGTTCTATGACAAGCAATTGCTCTTCTCCAGTATGTCTTGCTTCAAAGGGTTAAATCATTCCACAAACACACAAGGTTTTCTCCGTAATTCAAATAAATTCCTGACATTTTTTGGTTAGCAGCCAGCATCATTTGGAATCACTAAAAAATGTTTATCTTGGGCACACCGAGTGATTAAAATCTTTACAGGTTCATGTAATAGATGTCAAAACAATGATTTGTCTGCACTATGTGCTTTAAATATTCTACTTTCATTATTGGCAGATAATAACCTCACTTTTTCACCCCGTCTATTTTTACCGATGGGTGATGCACAAATGTACAAAAATGTGGAAATGGCAAAAGGTGGACAAACTTTAATTCATGATGATGAAACAAACCACCCAAATTTAGATTCAGGTCACAATAGAGTTTGAGACTTCAGAAAGTGAGGTAATACGCACATCTCTAAGTCTATCCTCTCAGGGGGAAATTACCTTTAAGACAAAGTTTATGTGGTATTGAGTCATTATAGTACTGACACCAAGGAATGTTTGCCAGATAAATGGCTGGATATTAGATGGCATTGTCTAATGTCCCAGTGCACTTTGTCTCTGTGCACTGCCCCGGCTCGGGGCTGGAACGGTGCTCCGGTGGCTGGGACGGTGTTCTGGCGGTGGTGGCCTGAGTCCGGGGTTCGGCCGCGGGCCAGCGGCTGCGTTAGCAGAACTGGTGGGCGGCAGCTTCGACCACCCCGGGGCGCGGTGATTGAGCCGCGGGACAGTTTTTAACATCGCCCGGTGGGGTATCGCCTCAGCGCAGAGGGAGAAGAGGAGGGAAGAGACTGCAGCCGTAAGACTTTTGCCTCCATCACAGTGAGGAGATGCTGGGTGGACTCACTGTGGTGGATGTTAATATGTGTTTATTGTTGGTTTTTATTGTATTGTATTGTATGTTTGACTGCTGCAATTTCGTTCAGACTTCGGTCTGAATGACAATAAAGGCTATCTAATCTAAACTAAAACTGCCCAATCCATCTAAAAATGATAATGAAAGCAGAAAGCACGAAGACTAACTGCACGGATAGCAAAGCCAAAGTTTTCATTCTGGGCTCATCTCCATACACAAGGTGTAACACTGGGAAGACCCCAGAAGCGCATAATTGACCAAGTCTGCATAGTTTTCCATGATTTACTGTGGCACAAGTATGCAGCTGATCTTGCAGTTGTAACTTTTCAACACACCCTTGAAGCATCCAATACTGTTCAAAAGCATGAATGACTTCACAGAATAAATAACGAGGAACCTTTTCCATCAGGAGAAAGGTACGTTAGTTGAAACACCATATCAATGGTTGGCCAACCTACCACAAGCTCTTTGCTGCAGCAAGTCTTTGCGATATGGAACGCTATACCCAGTGGGATGAAGGAAGTCAGGAGTAATGTTTTTTATTCCATTGTTATTTGTTTAAAAAATGGTTAAAAAAAATAATTTGGAAGGAAATTATTTTCAGGGCTGTTGGAAAGGGGGCAATGGGATATTTCTACATAAGTGCTGACAATGGTGTGATAATCAGAATAACCTCCTCCTGCACTATATCTTCCAACAACATCTGTATGCCACTGTAAACACATCACGCCAGTAACATATCTAAAGTGGAGGTAAGCTGTTAATGCAAGTGGGACTCAGCCTTTTGCAAATAAATAATTACTGATAACATCAAGCCAGTGTGTGAAGAAGACCATATGCTCAAGCAGCCATTTTAATATTAGTTTACATTGAAAAGTCACAATGCAAAAGGAAAATATTTTTTATTTTTACATTAACCTAAAAATACTATATGACGATAAGACATCACAGTGGTGGGTAATCAACTAGCGGCCACGGTTATGCTACGAGACCAACAACCCACAAGGTTTTTAATCAGAAATCATCATAGAAAATTATATTAATTTCAATAAATCTGGTTATTTCTGAACACAAGAGAGTGACTTTCACAAAAGGGAAACTTTCAAAATGGGATTTGCTCTTACTAAAGATCACTAAAAATGTAAAATCACCTCTGCAAAATGCAGATGAAACTATTGTGGTAGGCCCAAGTATTGTGGTTGGTCCACACAAGATGAATCAATTTTGAAATCTTTGGCTCAATTTATGTTGACTGGTGTTCAAGGTTCCAGAGATGCTCCATTGACTGCTCAGGGAACTACCTACATGAACATTCAGCTACAGTGTCTGCATTCCACAAGTACAATCTCTGGGTGCATCCTGTCCGATCAGCAGATTAAAAAGGGCAGAAGAGGGAGCATTTATTCCCCATCTCTGCACAAATGGCGTAGACAAGATGATGATGGGGCATTGAGGAGGACTGGGAGAAGTATATGAAATTATGAGAGGCACAGATTGAAGAGACAGTCAGAATCTCCCCCCCCCCCCTCCCCCCCATGATGGAAATGACAAAGACTAGTGAGCATAGCTTTGAGGTAATAGAGGCAAACTTTAAAGCTGTGTGGGGCAAGTTTTTGTGCAACACAGAGGGCGAGGTGTACCTGGAACACGCTGTCCTGGGTAGGTAGTAGAGGCAAATACGATAGTGGTGATGAGACTTTTAGATAGGCCCATGGATATGCAGGGGATGTAAAGATATGGATCATATGCAGGCAGATGAGATTAGTTTATTTTAGCATCACGTTCAGCATAGACACTGTGAGCCAAAGGGGTTGTTCCTGCCCTGTACTATTCTAAGTAATTGCTTGTCAAGTTTTAATTTCTAGTGGTCTAATCATTTTGTTTGCTTATTCAAAGGTGTAAGTTCATTGCAACACAATATTTAAAAGCTGTACTTTTCTTTGTTCCAGGTTCTATTTCCAATGCAATGATTAAGGAACACGGATGTACCCAGATGAAGATTCTGTGTATTTTGGAGCAGAACGTAGTAATGCCAATGTTTCCGTGAGGCAACTGAGTATGGTTGTAGGCTGTTAATGCTGTGCATTTTGTACATGGTACACATTGATTGCACTGTGCACGTAGTGGAAGGAGTGAAAATTTATGATGACAATTCTCACTTGGTGCTTCAACTGGAAACAATTACAGGTCCACCACCAATTTTCCGGCAACTGGTGGTCCGGCACTTCCTTTAATCCAGGCAAAATTACAAGAGGGCACTTGCAATCCCCCATGGAAGTCCCACCGAAAACATGGCACCTAGGCCGGGTGAGGCGGCCGATCTCAACCTCATCGGTACTTAAGGTTGAGGTCAGGTGGGGCTCAGCCAGAGCTGGCAGGTTCGTTCCCATAGCCGACGTCCGTGGCCGACTTTGCAGGTCGGTGTCTCAGCCCCGCGAGGCCGTGACCTCTGTTGGTCCCGCAAAAGGGATAATACGGCAAGGCTCTGGAACCCAATGGAGGTAGAATTTTGGTGGTGGACCTGTACCTACCTATATATTATCTAATTTACCAGATTGCTCAGGATGCGGCCTCTCCATTGAGGAACTGAAACACAGATTAACTAACCACTTTGTAGAACATCTTTCATCAACAACCATTGCCACAAGCCTCCACTCGCCTGTCACAGCTGCCTCATGGGCTAATTATTCCCAGCATCTTCTATTTTCATTACATACGTTCTCTTTTCCCACCGTGTCCCTTCCTGCCTTGTCAGCAATTTGAAATTTGTTCATTCTTCTTTTTCAACAATTCTAATACTCCAAAATGTGAAGACTGTTTCTCTCTCCTTGTGTTCTTCTTGTCTACTGGTCATTCCTGTCAGATTATTGAGGGCCAATCTTATGTGATTTTTTCTCACTTTGATTCACCGAATGGTTACTGGAAACACGCACTGATAGCAAGCCAAAATTTGGTCAGTAATGAAACTCCTATATCCATCATGGAAAATGGCTGAAAAGTCTCCAACCCCAAGAGCATTCCATCAGTATTATCTCAGTGCTTCTTCCAAATGCCATTCAACATCCAAGGGCATTAATTCATCAGATGACATTTAATTTAGAGATTCAGCACGGAAATAGGCTCTTTGCCATGTCAACCAGTGATCACCCCATACACCAGCACTATCCCACAATTTCAAGACTTTACAATTTTTACCAAAGCCATTAACCTACAGACCTGTACATCTTTGGGGTGTGGGAGAAAACCCACACAGTCACAGGGAGAACATACAAACTCCACACCAACCGCACCCATTATCAGGATTGATCCTCTAAATAGAGGATCTCTAAATAGAATAATGGTGCTAATCAGCAGAAGAGTACCTTGCTTATGTTTGATTTGATGCTATGTGACTTCAAGGGATCCAAGACCCTTTTCTCTAATGCATTCATCTATACCATTGCTCTGCCTTCTAATTGGTACCAACCAGGGGAAGTAGAAGTGCCTGGGGTGTTGGTTAAAAGTTTTGATTCCACCAATGTGTTTCAATTATTAATCAATTTTATCCCAAATGTAAGCAAGGAGGATTTGGTGAATTCAACGTGCCATTATGCACCTTTGGCAAATCCAACATCTTGGTTGACACTAGCCCAACAAATTGTATTCTGATTATTGTTTCTTGCAGCAGCGCGATTCAACAATGGACTATTTATAAAGATAGACACAAAATGCTGGAGTAACTCAGCGGGATAGGCAGCATCTCTGGAGATGCTTCTTTCCAGAGATGCTGCCTGTCCCGCTGAGTCACTCCAGCATTTTGTGCCTTTCTTTGGTTTAAACCAACATCTGCAGTTCCTTCATACACATATGAACTATTTCTAAGCAGAATAAAGCATCAATCAAGCATCATAAAGATCCAGGTACCTTTCTCAACTTCAGAATGTCCAAAACACTTAGTCAATTTGTTACTTTGGCAGTTTATTTATAATGCATCCACAGTCAAGTGTCACTTCAACAATATGGTGATAACTCGATCATCTATTTTAGGGTTGAGATGATATTGCTTGGCTTTTTCTTCACGGTCACTCGAAAGAGCAGAAAGGGCATCTGTTTACCTCTTCTGCAACTGAAGAAGGATCCCAACACAAAACATCACTTATCCATGTCCTCCAGAGATGCCGCCTGGCCCACCGAGTTACTCCAGCGCTTTGTACTACACATAAGATTCCAGCATCTGCAGTTCCTTGCGTCTCCAGTCCGCAATAATACTCAAACTTTTGTCGTTGTACTTAAGACAACAATTTTTACCCAGTGCTAACAATGCTTTCACTAATCTGAGGCCAATAACCAAAAGACAACTTGAGTACGATTCACAATTTGTGGAAAAGTGAGGTTAATCTTATGCTATTGGTTTGCATTAATTACATTCTTATCACGCTTCCCAACACAATTTCGCAACCGATGCTGATTTTAATGAGATTTTCCTTTAACTATTAGAATATCACTGGTGATGGGCCAACACATTGTGTAAGAGACAGTGTTTCATTAAAAAGTTTGAAAGTTCAAAATTCCTGACAAAATTGAGACCTGTTACCCAAATGATGCAAACTTTTCAAGAAGCAAGATACGTCTTGCTGTTCCCAGACTCTTTCCTTCCCCAAACAGGTTAAAATGTAAAGAAAGTTTTGCTGCAACATAAAACACATTTGCAAAAGACACCCGGTTCAATAGAACAGAATGCACATATCATATCCTGTTCAAATGGTCCTGTTTGGGACGGTGCCAATGTATTCAAAGACAAACAGCTTATCCATCTGCAGTGGACCTTGAATCATCAAACGCTGATCAAACAATAAGACGCAGTGCCTTTGTTTTTGTGTTAAAATGCACTGGCATCCAAACAATTTTGTGCTCCATTTAACTCCATGACATACGGATTTAAAATTGGCTTCTAAGCCTCTTTGAGAGAGATTACCATTGTGTATTGCTGGCAAGTATTCCAGTTACTTTAAACACATAAATGGCAGATCTGGTATGATGCATTGGTGACTAATGTAATTGCATTTATTTAACCAATTATTTATTTAACCAATTATTAATCTAACCAGAAGATATAACCTACCATTTTTCCAAAAAATTGTTTGAACGGCTTTTGGTAGTTTGGAATACAAGCATCCATTTCAAATACATTTTTGCTACTACTATTGCTTATCGGAATGGCATATTTCAAGTAGATTTATAAATGGGCTAGTCAGAATGCATAACCAATATTTGTTCAGTGATTAAATTTAAATTCCTCTGCGCGCGGAATGAGGTGGGTAGAAGTAAATGGCTTTAAATTTGTTTTCTCAGGACAAGCTCTGTCGTAGCGCATTTCTGGCCAACAATCAAAGGGAATGTATCTTGCACTCAATTACCATCATCACAGAAGTAAATCTGCATTACGCTACTGTGGCCTGATTAGAAGCTTAATGTGCAAGATCCCGGTAAACTTAAGCATCACCACAACCACAGTGGCGGCAGCTTACATTTCCAAAAGCACGCTCATTAGAGATTAACAAAAGCTGCTCTGAAGTAAATCGCATGCAAGCAACGTCATCCAAGGGTCCCTGCACTTAAATGGTAATTATTTCTCTCAGGAAGAGTCCCGGATCCGAATTTGGAAAAGCATGGAACTATTAGAGAATGTTTAAGAAAGAACTGCAGATGCTGGAAAAATCAAAGGTGGACAACAAATTCTGGAGAAACTCAGTGGGCGAGGCAGCATCTATGAAGAGGACTAGGCGACGTTTCGGGTTGAGACCATTCTGGACCCTTCCCGAAACGTCACCTATTCCTTCTCTCCATCGATGCTGCCTCACCCGCTGAGTTTCTCCAGCATTTTTGTGTACCTTTGAACAATGAGGGAAAGTCAGGTTGTCCATTGTTACACAAACTTGACTGAGATTTGGAGGAAGTGATGGAGATGATTGATGAGAGTAGGGCAGTGAATGTTGTCTACATGAACTTTAGTAAAGCCTTTCACAAGGTCTCTTATAATAAGCTGGTCTAGTAGATTAAGTCACACGGAATCCACAATGAGATGGTGAATTGGATCCAAAAATGTGTTGGCCATAGAGGATAGAGGGTACTGGTAGATGTTTTCTGACTGGATATCTGTAATAAGTGTTATTCTGTGAGGATCTATTGGGCCCCGCGCCAAAGGGGGCCCCGCGCCAGGCTGGTGGGCAACACACTCTATCCCCTCAGCAGCGACTCCAGGAGGTGAAATTTCTCACCGACAACAACACAGCCCTGCGGTTAACTCTCAATACTGTCACCGGCACCAGTGATGGAAATGGGGGGGTACGCAGGGGGACGGCGTTCCCCTACTTTTCAGTGTCCAGCTCGGGTTTAATGAGTAGTGCAGAAAGATTGGAGTCGTTTATTACTTGATTCAATTGAGACCAAAACGGTTTGTTAACTGCCACTGTTATCACTTGTTAACAGCCAGTAGTTAACACGTAGTTATACAACGTATCACCAATACATCGATCTGCATTCCTCAGTCAATATAATTGTGTTTTGACCAAGTATTAATGATGCCGCGTTCCTTTGAATAAAATTCACGCCAGAATTTATTAAAACTTACTGTCATTAAGGGCTCCAGACCATGAGCACGGGCTTCTTCGGTGCAGGTACAGTCATTCACCCACGTTATTTTAAGTAGGAACTGCAAATGCTGGAACAATCAAAGGTAGACAAAAATGCTGGAGAAACTCAGCGGGTGAGGCAGCATCTCACCCGCTGAGTTTCTCAAGCATTTTTGTTCATCCACGTTATTTAGTAATTTGTACCCATCATTTAGGATGTTATATGAATTTTTTTTAAATAAGTTTATGCATGTTTTTTTCTCTCCTTCAAGGTTTTCCTTTATTTGCTTCCATTTTATTTAGTGTTATTTATCACGTTGTGGTTGTAGCTTTTGAACGATTTAAACGTATCGGAATTTTTAAATTCATATAAATTCATAGCGTTGCCCAAGCGCCAAATCCCTTCAGCTGTACCTGCAACTGAAGCTACGGGTGGATTAGTAGACCTTGAAGAGGCATTGACACTTTGTTTTTATGTAGAGGGGTAATAGAGAAGGGCTTCGGACCACGAACTCACTGACTGAATGATACAGACGTCCTGACTGAAAATCACACCCTTCCAATCAATTTTTTTAGGATATTTCTAGAGAACATGCTACTTTTTGCTTTGCCCATTTTCAAAATATAGAATTTTGAATTTGGCATTTGATTGGTACAAGGAGACTACAAAGCTCATAATATCTATTTTTTTACACAATGTAACTTTCTACATTTCTACTTTTGGGTATGTATGTGGCAATTATGGCTCATGGAATTTTCTGCCACACTACTAGTTATATTCGTAACAACATATTTAAATACGTGAATTTCTCGATCTTTCCCAACCCCTTAAAAAATGCCTGAAGGGGCCCGACCCTAAACGTCGCCTAGCCATTTCTTTCATAGATAGACACAAAATGCTGGAGTAACTCAGTGGGTCAGGCAGCATCTCTGGAGAGAAGGAACAGGTGACATTTTGACCTGCTGAGTTCTCCAGCAATTTATGTTTTGCTCTTAAAATAAATCCATGGTCCGTTGAAGAAACAACACGATAGACCACTCTGAAAGTGCAAGTTTTTCTGTACACTTCATACTGTAGAACACATCATAATGCACCTTGAGTGAATTAATGGGGTTAGATTTTTTTTTTAAATCTGTTGTCTGGAATTAATCGATATACACCTTATATCAGATTTAAATCGGAATTCCGATTTTTTTGTTTTCCTATTTGTCAATTTTTTGTGCCTGATTATTTGGCGGCCAATCAACCGCTGTCTCGAAGAGGGTTGCGTCCAATCACCGACCAGCTTCCCTTAAAATTCCCGCCCAATCAACAAACCTCCCGTCCAATCAGCCACTGTCTCCAAGGGCATTGTGTCCAATCACATAATGCAGTTTAATGGTAATTAGTAACTACAGTAAAGGTTGGAAGCCAGCGGAGGTACTCACAGTCAGACGAGAGCAGGAGAGATTAAGACAGTGTATAATCCATAGCACCTTATGTGTACAATTTCATAATATATACAAAATAACAGGGCTGACAGACCTTGGCTGGGAACCTGGGGCTCAGCAAAATTGTTCCCAATTGGGCCCCGCACCTCCTAAGGCCGGCCCTGTCAGTTGTAATATATATTAATAACTTAGATGTAAATGCAGGTAGTCTCGTTAGTAAGTCTGCAGATGACAGGCTGATGAATATTGGTGGAGTCGTACGTAGAAAGGACAGTTGTCAAAAGATACGACAGAATATAAATCAGCTGGAAATTTAGGCACAGAAATGGCAAATGAGTTTAGTTCAGATGGAGTTTAAGTGTGAGATGATGCATTTTGCTAGGTCAAATACAAAAGGAAAATACAGTAAACCCTCGCTTTTACGGACCTCTTTACAATGGATTTCGGATATAGTGGACAGATCTACCGAACTTCACCGGCAGGCCAGATTGCCAACGCCTTCCTCGCTACACCTGCCGACGCCTCCGCCAAAAACAAAGAGTATTAGTTATAAAGCAAAGTTGGGGCAAACGTGGATTGTTCTCTCTGGAGTGTCGTAGGCTGAGGGACAATCTGACAGAAGTATATCAAATTATGAGGCACATGGATAGGGTACATAGAATTATTATCTCAGGGTGGAAATATCAAATTCTAGAAGATGCACATTTAAGGGCACACGTTTAAAGCTGATGAGTGAGGCAAGTATTTCTTTGCGCACAAAAAGTGATAGGTGCCTGGATTACACTGCCAGGGGAGGTGGTAAAAACCAATACCATAGCAATGTGGCAGTTAAACAGACACCCGAACAGGCAGGGATTAGAGAGGGATGCAGGCCATGTGCACGCAGATAGGGTTAGTTTAGACTGACATCGTGGTCGACATAGACATGGCACTCCAAAGAGCCTGTTCCGTACTCATCTGTTTATAAATTTGCTACAGATGTGTGTGTGTGTGTATATTATATATGTGTGTGCATGTGTGTGTGTGTGTATGTATATTATATATGTGTGTGTGTGTATGTATATTATATGTGTGTGTGTGTATGTATATTTTATATGTGTGTGCATGTGTGTATGTATATTATATATGTGTGTGTGCATGTGTGTGTGTGTATATTATATATGTGTGTGCATGTGTGTGTGTGTGTGTATGTATATTATATATGTGTGTGTGTATGTATATTATATGTGTGTGTGTGTATGTATATTTTATATGTGTGTGCATGTGTGTATGTATATTATATATGTGTGTGTGCATGTGTGTGTGTATATTATATATGTGTGTGCGTGTGTGTGTGTGTGTATATTATATATGTGTGTGTGTATGTATTATATGTGTGTGCATGTGTGAGTGTGTGTGTGTATATTATATATGTGTGTGTGTGTGTGTGTGTGTGTGTGTGTGTATTGTATATGTGTGTGTGTATGTATATTATATATGTGTGTGCATGTGTGTGTGTGTGCGCCTGAATAATGTAAATTCAGAAAACATTTGTAATTTGCAATCTCCACACATTGCTATGCGTTACATAGGTCGCTACATTGTTGTAGTGTGTGTATTTAATGTGCTAATACAGGTGCACAACCTTTTATCCGAAGATCCAAATAACGAAAACCTCCGAATAGCGGCCATTTTTTCGGTCCTTGAAGAAAGGTCCTTGAAAACGTTCACCGAGGGCGGCCCGCAGAGGTGACAGCGGAACCTCCGGTCGGTCCTCGAAGAAAGGGGAACTAAATCCCCATTCATAAAAGAGAAGATGAGGGTATATTGCGCGGGAGGGTTAATAATTGACAATATGCTGCTGCCTGCCCGCTGAGTTAAAAAGTTCCCACGGTAGACTCACGATACACAGTGCAGATTGTCGCTCCCTTCAGTTTCACCCCACCTACGCCCCTCTGCTTCCTGGCCATGTGTGTGACCCCTTCCCTCCCCTCTCCAGCTCCCCGCCCATTGCACCGGCGCGGGGGCTTTGCACTGTCTTCACGGCGGCGATTGCAGCAGGACCATGCCAGTCACCGGCGACGTCAGGACCAATTGGACACCGACCACCAGGCCCACCGCAAGCACGGAGATCCCAGATACCCACTCCAACTACAGAGGAACCTGGGTTGCGGATGATGGGGCGCAGCTCGGGGCTTCGTAGGGGCCCATCGATGAGCGGCCACTCAAAGCCACGCCGGGCGATGTAGGGCCCTGCCCCGGTCTTGATGTTGGAGCCCCCGGCGGGCGCTAGCAAGTCCGCGGCAATTTACAGCCGCGCCGGGCGTTGTAAGGCCCCCCTCCAGGTCACTCTCAACCCCGTAATTCGGGCGGGCGAAGTCGCCGCTGCCGGTGCCCCGCAAAGCAGTCTCCCACCGGGGACCCGCGAGCTCCCGGTGTCACCATCCACCGGAGTCGGGTCGCAGCAGCTCGCCCCCGCAGCTCTCCACGCTCCGAAGCTGGCTAGCTCCACGGAGGTAGGTCCGTAGGTCCACAGCTCCCACCGCCGCCCACCGACCCCCAGGCCCACTGCAAGCACGGAGATCCCAGAGACCCACAGCCAGCAGCAACTCCAGCCCAGCCCCGCTCCAACTCCAGAGGAACACGTAGGGGCAGAAGCTGATGGTGTGCAAGGTACGTCTTGTTCTTGGAGTGGCGGATGAGGGGGCGCAGCTCGGGCTGTGGGCGAACTGCCACTTGTCACTGTAGCGGCCAAAGATCATAGAGGAGCTCCTCTATGATCTTTGGTAGCGGCCCATCGGGGAGCGGATTCCTCTGGAGTTGGAGGGGGAGGGGGTATTGTGCTGTTTGATCGCCCCCTGCTATCCCAGGGACAGGGAGACACAGCGGCTTCTTAGACTGGTGGGCAATCACTTCCAAAGTTCTGCCCACACAGTCAGTACACCTCTCCTACACTGCATTTCATACAAACATTTATTCTGCAAGAAAAAACGACATTGAAGACTCAAACTCGCGATCGAGTAACTGCCAGGATCAAGGCGCAAACTCGCGACCTTGCGGATATGAGCAGAGCACTCTACCACTGAGCCAGCCATTAAAATCTACGCTAAAAAATTTCCATTCCGAAGACCGACAAATTCTGAATTACGAAAAGTGTCTGGTCCCAAGGCTTTCGGATAAAAGGTTGTGCACCTGTATTTACATTTGCACATGCTTCAGCATACATTTAAATGTTGCTGTGTTTCTATGACCAAACACTGCTGTACATTGTATCGCTGCTTGTCTAGCAGTTTGCATATTTCATTGCCTTTAACTTTGCTTTAATGTACATGCGTGTTCTTACACTTTTCATTCTGTGCACGGCTTAATCTGTAATAAGTTCTAGTTTTCTCGGATACTGCTGGAATAACTCCAACGCAACAGACCTGGGAATGTGAAATACAATCTAACAAGAGTCCAGCCCATGCTAAACCATTCCCCAGCGATACAAAACAATATCGCGACCTAATCTTAGGATGGCACAGATGCACGGCTGTACAGTCCAGAACCACTCAGGTTGCTTTCTAGGTGGAGTTTGCACGTTCTCTCTATGACGGCATTGGCGTTTCCCCAGGGGCTCTGGTTTCCTGCAGAAATGTGGGGATTGCTAGGTTAGTTGGCCACTGTAAAATTGCCCCTAGTGTTTAGGAAAGTGGTAGACGTGTGTGAGGCAAGGAGAGATGATGGGAACATTGGGAGAATAAAATAGGTTATGATAGAATCAGTACAAAATTGGGAGGTGGATGTTCAGGGTTGTGGGCTGAAGGGCCTGATTCTGTAACTCTTACTCGCTGGTTGGATCATCTTTTATTGAAATTGTACTCATGCGCTGTAGATGAGGTTTAGTTATGGATAGATAAAAGAATAAAAAGAATAAAAAGGCAGGAGTATAGCAGGGTACTGTCAACCAGAACTAGTTCACTGTGGGATGAGGAGGGAAGAAAATAATGTGTGTCAGTCTTAAAAATCAGTGTTCAAACCTGTAATGAAGCATTCCATGAATAAATGGCAACCAGAACTGCCTTGTGACATGCCATCACGTGGACCACTTTGCCACCAGAACAAACGACCCTGTTCTCCCAGGTTTGCTCCCTCAATCCAGTCAATGAATTTTAGTGAAACACAAAATAGTCAATGAGTACTGAGTAGCCCATTGCTTTGTGTAAGGTGGACGGCTAAAGGGATTCTGTCAGGGCACCAAAATAGTTTTGGCCATAAACAAAGTTAATAGGATTCCTGGTTTTAATCACAAAGAACATTCGAATGCTTTTGATTTTCATTAAGTCCAAGGTGCTATGAGAAGTCTATATGCAACAGAGCATGTTGAACGTAATCAAGGTTTGCTCAAAAGGAGATTGCTTTACAAAAATATTTTTTTGCGGGGAGAACTGTGTAGAGGAAAGCTTTGCAGTTAATGTCCACACCTGGCTGTACTGAGCAAGTGGCAGTGGACGTCTTCAACCACTGCAGACAGCACGGTGAAGGCAATCCTACAATACTGCACGATTGGTCATTCTAGATGCTGAATGAACATGACAATGCAGGGACACCAGCAAAAAAAGCTTTAAGAGATTTGCTCGCGCTGACGACCATCCTGGGGAGCAGATGGTGGAAGGAAATATTGTTTAATGTGGTGAATAGAATGCATAGCAGCAATGCTTGCTCCTGAATAGTGTACTGTACTAGAGGAGCTGCTCCATCCAAACAAGTGGAAAGTATTCCACCACACTGCACACACCACGCGCTGCAGGTGATGGAAACATTTTAAAGTCTCAGACAGAGAACATCTCACTGGAGAATATCAAATCGACTCTCCTTCCCATACAACCTTTCTGTCCTGGGCCTCCTCCACTGCCAGAATGAGACCACACACTAACTGGAGGAATAGCACCTCATATTCCGCTTGGGTAGCTTACAACCCAATGGTATGAACACTAAATTCTCCAATATTAAGTAACTAATCAACAAACACCTCCTTCCCACCACCCATCTTTTCCCCTCTCTCTTCTATGTCCCACCTGGGAGTGCACCCATTTCTCCCACTATCCCAGCCCCCTTCCTCTCTCTCCACCAGCTTCCTTTCCTTTTGCTTTACATTTCTCTCTTCTTCTCTCTTCAACTGACACCCTTTTGCCTCCTTTGCATCTTTAACTTTTGTCGACTCATCTACCATTCACCTCCCCCCCTCACCTGTATCCACCTATCACTTGCCAGGCTTTGTCCTGCCCCCACTTCTCTTCCAGCCGTCTCCCACCCCTATAAAAATCAATCCGAAGAAGGGCCCTGACCCGAAATGTCACCTATCCATGCCCTCTAGAGACGCTGCCTGACCCACTCCAGAACCTCTGTGTTCATTTGTTTGCCAACATATGCAGTTTCTTGTTTCTCTGTTGATCCAATTTCTCACTCTCTCTCATAGCCATGACATTTGCCTGGTTATTTTTGTTTTTGAGTATCTACTGCACTTCACGAACATTAACTAGGACATGGTAGACATCAGCAGCACTTCAAGCCTGCCCTGCCATTCAATGTGGTTATGGCTGATCTGCTGAAGGAACTCATCTCCTCTTCTGTGCCAGTTCCCATCGCCCACCACTCCCCGATCTTCTACTTTAAATGCCTACAATTGATCAAGCTCCCACAACATCCCCCTTCTGCGTGAAGTAGCTCCCATGTATGTCACTTTCAAATGATATCTCCAATTTAGTAACTACATCCTCCTGTTAAGATTCTCTCAATCCTGGAAACATCTCAATATCTATCTTTGGGCAGCACAGTGGCGCAGCGGTAGAGTTGCTGCCTTACCGCGCCAGAGACCCAGGTTCGATCCTAACTAGGGGTGCGAGCTGTGTGGAGTTTGTAAGTTCTCCCCCGTGACCTGCGTGGGTCTTCTCCAGGTGCTCCAGTTTCCTCCCACATTCCAAAGATGAACAGGTTTGTAGGCTAATTGGCTTGGTAAAATTGTAACTTAGTCTGTATAGGGTAGTGTTGGAGTACAGGGTGATCACTAGTCGGCGCGGACTCGGTGGGCCAAAGGGCCTGTTCCCACGTTGTATCTCTAAACTCGACCAAATCTATTGTGTCCGTGATATAATGTAATATCAATTACATTTCTCTGTAAGGACAACTCCCTCCTCCCTGCCATTGGCCAAGTAAACACATTTGTACTGCCTCCAATGTCAGAATATACCTTCTAAAATAAGGGGACTAAAAATATGCACAGGACTCACCAATAGCCTGTGCAATTGTACCAATATCTCCCCGTATCCAACCCACTTGCAATAACGTCAAGTGCGTTGTGAGCCTTCCTAACCACGTGCACCTGCCTGCTAACCTTTTTTTGATTCATGCACAAGAACACAGAGGATCCTCTGTACCTTTCTCCACTTGGCTAAGAGTCTGGCTTTGGAATCCCCTTACTGATGGGAATCACGTTACACTTTCCCCACATTACACTGCAATAATCAAGTTCTTCCCCCACTCACTCAACCTAGAGTTGCAGTCCTAATATCCAGATCCCAACATACCCTCCCCTCATGTTGCGTAGGAAGGAACTGCAGATGCTGGTGACACAAAACGCTGGAGTAACTCAGTGGGACAGGCAGCATCTATGGAGAGAATAATGGGTGACGTTTCGGGTCGAGACCCTGCTTCAGACTGAAGAAGGGTCTTGACCCAAAACGTCACCAATTCCTTGCTCCAGAGATGCTGCCAGTCCCGCTGAGTTAAGAGCCTGTCCCACTTAGGCGATTTTTTAGGCGACTACCCCACGACAATGTCTACGACAAGCTACAACAACCTACCACCTAGTTGACGTCAAGCTATGGCAAGCTACCGACAACCGGGGACCCATTAGGACGTCCACCTACGACAACCTACGAACACACTTGCTATAACCTACGACAACCGAAGTTAACCTACGTCCACCGTGACAAGCTACGATATTGTTGGCCACAACTGAAGACAATTCAGTCGCCAGTACCCGTCGCCGGTTGACGTAGGTAGTCGCCAATGGAATTCATCGAAGTCACCACCGGCGACAACCAACGTCACCTGGTGACAACCTACGACACCACTGTCGCCGACTGACACCGAAAATGTTTGAACATGTTGAAAATCCAGCGGCAACCAGAAAGACGCTACGACTCTTTGGGCGACTGAGGTGACTACTCACGACCATACAGGCGACACCCCGGCAACCACGTGGCGACAGCCTAGTCACCTGTAGTCGCCTAAAAAATAGTCTAAGTGGGGCAGGCCGCTTACTCCAGCATTTTGGGTCTATCTCCCACCTATTTGTGTCATTAGCAAATTTAGACACCACACACTCTTCCCTCTCCTCCAGATTGTTAATGTAAATAACAGACTAACAAAGACCTGATCCTTGGGGACTTTTCAATGCGCTGTTTCCTTACGGCTGAATAAGACCAGTTAATTGTTACCCTGTCCTCTATATTGTCCTGACAGCCTTCTATATAATAACCAATCTTCAATCCATGTTAATCCACCCCCTCAAATAACATATGCTCTTATTTTCTATACCAGCCTTTTAAGTATCACCTTGACAAATGTTTTCTAAAAATCCACACACACGACAGGTCCCCCACCTCCCAACTCTGCAAAGTTGATAAACAGTATTTAAATTTCACAGCACATTGGCTTGGTTAAGCTTCTTAAGCCTCCCTAAAGACTGGCTATTTCTTTGTTGATTATAGGCCTAGATGAGGAAATAGAAATTAAGTGAAAGATTTGAAAGATACAGTCTCTTCTTCCCACAAGACAAACGCAGCTAACAGGTGCCTAATGATAGTCAAATAGAGAGCAATACAATCTTCACACACATTGCGAGGACATACAATCTGTTTAAGGTTAGTTGTTGAGATATTGGTCGATAATTTTGTGTTGTACATTCCTGTTAACCCTTTTTGTACCTTCCTTATTTTGTGGAGGTATCCCAGTCCAGAATCATCGTTAGGATTTATTAGCTAATTCCCTTAAATTAATCAAAAATCCTCTGCAGCAAAAGCTAAACTTTGTTAAACTGGAACACCTGGAGGAAAGCCAGCGTTCACAGGGAGAATATGCAACCTCCACGAGGACAGCGCCCGAGGTCAGGATTGAACTTGGGCCTCTGGCGCTGTGAGGCAGCAGCTCTGCCAGCTGCGACACTGTTCCGCCCCTTGACTACCCAAACAAAACAAGGCAAACTTGCAAAAGGAATGTTTAAGATTTCACTTCACATAATCAGCGATGAATTAAAACTAGAAGACAGACAAAATAAGCTGGAGTAACTCAGCGAGACAGGCAGCCTCTCTGGAGAGAAGGAATGGGCGACGTTTCGGGTCGAGACCCTTCTGCAGACTCCAGTCTGAAGAAGGATCTCAACCCGAAAAGTCACCCATTCCTTATCTCCAGAGATGCTGCCTGTCTCTCTGAGCTACTCCAGCTTTTTGTGTCTATCATCGGTTTAAACCAGCATCTGAAGTTCCTTCCTACACACAAATAAAACTAGATTTCCACTGAATTGCTTGTGTTTGAAGTCCTTGTAAAGGCTGTTGCATGTTCCTTTGATACAAATGTGATACAGTATCAAATTTCACATTGGCAATTCTGGCTGGAAATGCAAAAAAAATATTCCTACAGAGAATAATACTGTGATACAACTGTTCAAAATGTTTCCTTCTGATCTGTAATATCAAATGGACATCGCTAGGTATTGATTGAAGAGGAAAAAACATAGATTTCTACTCAATAATTCAGCTATCTAAAAGAAAGTTATTCAGTATTTTAGATCATTTATGATTGTTCAGTAAATTGATGCATCAGTTTACCGAACCATATTAAAACCAGCTTTATTTTTGCTTACTACCTTAAAAGATGTCCCAAAACCTTCAGACAGATTTTTTTAAGAGATTAAATTTACAACAGCCACAGGTGGTAGATACAGCAACAGCATTTAATAGTACCTAGGATAGGTACAAGGGCCGTACATAGGCAAATGAGACTACCTTGGATGGGGCATATTGGTCAGCATGGACGAGTTGGGCCAAAGGACCTGTCTCTGTGCTGTATGATGCTAAATTAGTTTAGTTTAGAGATACAGCCTGGAAACAGGCCCTTCAGCCCACCAACTATGTGCCAACCAGCGATCCCGCACACTAGCACTATCCTACACACCAGGGACAATTCTTTACCAAGGATAATAAAGGATAATTAACCTACAAAGCTAAATGGGATAGATTCAGAGTAAGTCTAATTGAGCATTCATGAGGCACTATGGGTCAACAGTAGCACTGTTTCCACCACCATCTTAGCTTAGGCAGGAACTGCAGATGCTGGCTTACATTGAAGATAGACACAAAATGCTGGAGTAACTCAGCCGAACAGGCAGCATCTCTTGATAGAAGGAATAGGTGACATTTTGGGTCGAGACCCTTCTTCAGGTTCCTTCCCCATCTTAGTTTAGTTTATAGGTTAGTTTATAGTTTAGTTTAGACGCACAGCGTGGAAACAGGGCCTTTGGGGAAACCAAACTGACCAGCAGTCGCCTGTACACTAGTTCTGTCCTAGGGGAGGATTTTGCAGAAGCTGATTAACCTACAAACCTGTACATCTTTGGAACGTGGAAGGAAACCAGAGCGCCTGGAGAAAAATCACACAGTCACAGGGAGAGCGTACAAACTCTCCCCAGAGTGTAGGATAGAACTACACAGCGTACAGTTGATCGTTTGTTGGCGTGGACTCGCAGGGCCAAAGAGCCGGTTTCCACTCTGTATCTCGAAACAAAACTAAAACAAGTAGGGCTAAATGTGTGTGAAGGATGTGTGTGAAGTTTACAGCAGAGATACACACAACATACAGACCAGTACACTGCAGTCAGGCATTGAAAGGGAAATAGAATAGGTTATCCTTCATTGGAACAATATTCAAATACAATACAATTTAGAGTGGTGCGGCTGGTAGAGGTGCTGCCTCAGATTTGATCCCGACTTCGGGTGCTGTCTGTGGGAAGTTTGCATGTTGTCCCTGTGAGTTTCCTCCGGGTGCTCCGGTTTCCTCCCACATCGCAAAGATGTGCAGGTTTGTAGGATAATTGGTCTCTGTAAATTGCCGCTCGTGTGCAGGGAGGGAGTGGATGTGAAAGTGGGATAATGTAAGACTAGTGTGAGCTGGTCGGCGTGGTCTCGGTAGACCAAAGGACCTGTTTCCACGCTGTTTCTTTCAATCGATCAATCAAAACAATGCATCAATTGATGGACAATTTTTTTGTAGGTAGGCCACCAGCACAATCTCTCCTCAATACACCAATATTCACTTTCCATTTAAACACATTGAAAAATGTTTGATATTGGAAAAATAAGTTGTTTCAAGCCATTTGTTTTTTGAATAAAAAACCTAACATTAAAAATCTTTTTTTTTGGTTTGGAAATTGAAAGGATACCTACCAACAACTCTATCACCTATCTTCAGCCCCATCTTTCGGAGTGCTGCAGCGTACAAAGCTACATCTCTCTTTAGTTCTCCAAATGTCACCTTCTCGATCTCCTCCTTGCCCTCCGCTGTAAGGCAAAACACAGATAAAAAATGGACAACAGGACCATGGCACGTCACACCTGATGACTCTATCATCTCAGGTGCATTAGACAAGCAGAATGAAGGCACACTTTTGCAATTGAACAATCCAACATCACAAAAGGCAATTTTCATTACTTTTGAAACTTCAATAAAAATGATAAGACGCCAAGTTAAAGTTTGATCGAAAATATTAATTATCTTGGCATCGGAACCATTTGCAGGATCGCCTACTACAGCCCTTTTCATCAGAAAGATAAAAATCAAATGAGGTGAGACAAAGATCCTCTGCAGAGTTAGTGAGATAAGTAGTTAGTTGTATGTATAAATAATTAAATACTATAATGGATCCCAAACAATAAGTGGAAGTGTAGCTGTTTAATATAGTGTTTGGCAAAATGCAAGGAAATAAGATTTCTCCCAGAAGTCAACTTCATATTACGATCACATCAACATGTTGGACAACCAAAATGATAAATTAGCCAGATAATTTAACTTCCACATATCTGAACAGAATAACACACTGTACCAGTGCACATTCACAGATGCACAACAGAAGAGTTGCTGCCTTACAGCGCAAGAGACCTGGGTTAGATCCTGACTAAGGATGCTGTCTGTACGGAGTTTGTACATTCTCCCTGTGACTGTCTGGGTTTTTTCCCGGTGCTCCAGTTTCCTCCCACACTCCAAAGACGTGCAGGTTTGTACGTTAATTGGCTTCTATAAATTGTCCCTAGTGCGTAGGATTGAATTAGTGTACAGGTCGGCTCGTTTCCACACTGTAAAACTAAACCTAAATAACAACAAAAATGACCAAACACAGTGATGTAATACTCTAATGTTGGCCTATTAGAAACTTCTCAACATAATGCATACTTCTACAAGTGTGCTCAAAGTGTGGCAACTAAGCTTTTTTGTTACTATATTATTGACCATTACTTTCAGTGAAGGATGTGAGCATTTATTTCCAGATCATGAATTTATTCAGGTGGACCATCTAATTTTGAAAGATGTTTTTGAATAATTATTTTGTTTAGTTTAGAGCTACAGCGCAGAAACAGCGCACCCGGCGAAAACCCACGCGGTCACTGGGAGAACATGCAAACTCAACACGGACAGCACGTGCAGTCAGGATCAAACCCAGGCCTCTAACTAACAATGTGAGGCAGCAGCTCCTCTGCTTCAACACTGTGCCATCCAGAAGCTTTTTGCTAAACCCTTCAATGGAAACAGGAATTCCACGACAGCTGTAGTTTGAGCTACCAAACTACTAAAATGTAACAGTAAAGTTATTACGATTTCTAGCAGGTCTGGAAAATTATAGGTTTTCTGTTCCAGAAATTTACCGGATGGCTGGATCAAGAGAGGAATAGATTGGGTAGAACGTCAGAGTTTCTTGCCCAGAGTAGGGGAATCGAGAACCAGAAGACATAGGTTAAGAATGAACGGGGAAAGATTCTATAGGAATCTGAGGGATAACTTTCACACAAAGGTTGGTGGGTGTATGGAACAAGCTGCCGGAGGAGGAAGTTGAGGCAGGGATTATTGCAATGTTTTTAGAAGCAATTAAACAGGTATGTGGATAAGACAGATTTAGATGGATATGGGCCAAATGCAGGCAAGTGGGACTAGTGCAGATGAGACATGTTGGTCAGTGTGGGTAGGTTGAGCTGAAGGGCTTGTTCCCACACTGTATGACTCTACTATCAGAGAATTGAAGAGCTTTAAGGGCCTGTCCCACTTGGCGATTTTGCCGGTGTCATATCAGTGTCGCCAAAAGATTTTGAGCATTTCAAAATCCAGCGGCGACATAAAAGTGGTTGCGACACTTGAAAAAACACTGCGCGTCATACGCCATCACGCCGCGTATTTTTCGGTGACATGATACATCAGTCAATTATGCCGGCAGTCACTGAAAAAAAATCGCCAAGTGTGACAGGCCCTTTAACTCAGAGATTACTTCTCAAGCAACTGGTTGGGTGTGTGGAGTTAAATTGAGATTTGAAAAATGATAAGGCGAGAAGAATTGTTTGCAAGTTCCATATTTCTAAAGCAAAGCCAGGAGGCATTTTTGATTGTGTTCTGATAAGTAAAAAAGACAAGGTTTGTTCATTTAAAGGAGTTTTCTAAAGCAGTTTCACCCCACATGCCAACAAAATGACAAAACACTTACATGCTGCATAAAGGGCCACTTTGTCGTCATCTTTATGCTTCAGTAGATTCTCTGCATAGTTTAATCTACTCCCTTTGAACCATTCAGGAGCATCTGCAATTTCTTTTGTCCTGTCTATTACCTGTGGGCAACACCAACAACAGGAATGTTTGTTGCATATTTCTAAAATAGACCCAGTTACATAACTTCTTTATACTATATCGTAAATTGCAGTTTTAACTAACATTTCAACAAATGAATGTGAAACAGATGAAGATTTAAATACAAAATCACCAAAAGCACATTATTTGATCAAGGCCTTAGCATTATCGCCTTTGTCCTTTTAAGAATTTACGTAAACTTTGTGCTTTTCACTCGATTAACATTCAAGCATGTTGACGATTTACAAGTGAGCAACTTAATTGCAAACATTAAAAAATATTTTAAAATATAGACACAATTTCTGGAAAACCACCAGCTTAAACTTGACTTTGCTGTTACTAAGAATTCAGTCACACGTGGACCTTAAAGTCATAGTAAATCTGTTATCAACATCTTAAAAACAATAAAGTTCAAACAAATGCAACAATAAAAGACATTATTGAAACAGTAACCCATCTTTAATGAATTTACAACATGAACTACGTTCTAAAATTCACGTGATTTAAAGGCATCTGCTTTTAGAGGGCCAAGCTGGTGTCTCCTATGTCCATGTGCAGTATCACTTCAGTATCTGCAAAATCATTAATCAAAATGACATGGGTTTTTCCTAATTTATTCTGGATTATACACTTGCTGATGGGTCATCTTTCCCACCCAGATGCATGTTTGTGCCAGAATAGCCCTTCAGATGGGACTTGAGACTTAATTTCACAACCTTCTAACTCAGATGCAGAGGGCCCCTTAATTTCCAAGCCACTTTATTAGGGTAACCACAATTATTCAGAACTAATCTGCAAGATGAAAGTAAGAACAAAAAAAAGTTGGCCACCCAATATGTCCGAGGAGGCCTCCAGCTCCATCGATGGTAGGCCGCAGAGCTACCGGAGAATGCGATCCAAAAATTAATCGCATCTCCGGTAAGGTAAGAAACTGAAAAAAAAGTTTCCCCTCCCCCCACATTTACACAGACTTTTAACACACACTAAAAAAATTTTTTAACTGTTGGCGGGGCTGCCAATCGTGCAACGCCCCTGGTGGTACACACCATTTATTTATATAACATAAAACCAGAGCCCTTGGAGAAAACCGAAGGCCACAGACAGAACATACAAACTGCATATAGACAGTACCCGTAGTGAAAATTAATAAACCATGAAGCTGCAGCAGAATATCATTTCCCCCATCTTCACACCTTGTCACCATTTACTTTCATATATTGTAAATAATTTCAACCTCATCACTAAACCAAACTGATCAAACAATTTTTACGGGTGGCACAGGGACGCAACTGGTAGAGCCGTTGCCTCACAGCATCAGAGACCCGGGCTCGATCCTGACCTCGGTTGCTGTCCGTGTGGAGTTTGCACGTTCTTCCTGTGATAGCATGGGTTTCCTCCGGATGCTCCGGGTTCCTCCTATATCCCAAAGACGTGAAAGTTTGCAGGTTAATGGGCCTCTATAAATTGCCCCTAATGTATAGGGAATGGATGAGAAAGTGGGATAACATAGAACTAGCGTGAACTAGCACAATGGCTCAGTGGTAGAGCTGCCAAAGACCTGGGTTCAATCCTGACTGCAGGTGTTGTCTGTACAGAGTTTTACGTTCTCCCTGTGATCTTGTGGCTTTTGTAGGAGGTTCTGTCTTTTTCCCCACATTCCAAAGACGTGCATGTTTGTTGGTTAATTGGCATGTAAATTGTCCCTAGTGTGTAAGATAGAACAAGTGTACAGGTGATCGTTGGACAGCATGGACTCAGTGGGCCGAAGGGCCTGTTTTCACGCTGTATCCCTAAACTAAAATAAAGTGATTCATGTGTAGGAAAGAACTGCAGTTGTTGGTTTAAATCGAAGATAGACACAAAATGCTGGAGTAACTCAGCTGGACAGGCAGCATCTCTGGAGAGAAGAAATGGATGACGTTTCGTGTCGAGACCCTTCTTCAGAAGTCTTCAGAATCTGAAGGGTCTCGACCCGAAACGTCACACATTCCTTCACTCCAGAGATGCTGACTGTCCCGCTGAGTTACTCCAGCATTTTGTGGCTAAAGTGACTCATGGTCGGCTTAGACTTGGTGGGAAGTTTCCATGCTGTATCTTTCAATCAATCTATATGGAGTTTATCTTTCTTAACCAATCCACATGAGGAGAAACAGATTGCCATATTAGATACAAATCAGCAGCCCAGTTCAACACTTATAAAACACCTTCAGAAATCTTTGCAATTCACAGAGGGGTTGCAATGACTGACATTAAACATAGCGGCCTTTCATAAGCTGCAAAACAAATATTGCTGAGGAGCTCACACTGACTTGTCTGTGCCCCTCCTTCACTCTGCATGAGGGCAGCCATCTTTATTTTGGCCCTCCCTTGAACCAGTAATCTGTTGCAAAATATTAAATTGTGAATATCAACTCTGCTCCTAAAAGCTCTAGAAATATAACTGTCCCTACAGCTGGTATAGTATTCCGCAAACAAATACTCAAGTTCTGATCAATTGCAAATATAAATATAAATAGAGGGACAGGCACTCAAAAGACATACAGGTTTGTAGGCTAATTGGTACTTGGTATGTGTAGGATGGTGTTAGTGTGCGGGGATCACTGGTCAGTGCGGACTCGATGGGCCAAAGGGCCAGTTTCCGTGCTGTATCTCTAAAACTGAAAAAACTAAACTTAAAGTAGAACACGACTCTATCCTTTGACTCAGCCATCACCATCTTGCTGTTTTTTCCCCCCTTCCTTGTAATTTATCTCAGGAGAAATTATAAAGCCAAGTATAAATTGCAGACCAACAGTGACAAAGAGTTACTGTAGACATTCAGAAAAAAAAATTGCGGGCCAAGTTGCTTGATGCCGTAAGAATTTGGCCGTGTTACAAAAGAAAAAAAATGTAACCACGCCATCAGGATGTCAGAAGGCCTGTTAAACCCAGCCTACTCAATTGAAATTCTTATTCCTCACAAAGTGAAGAACACATTTATTGATCAGCTTTCCTCCAGATCCCCAAAAAATGAGGAAGGAGAAAAATGGAGGGAGAAAGGAAGTGAAGACTTAAAAAGGGATTTTCAAGATAATCTAATTTTGTGATATCTAATTCTTTTTTTTAAAGAGACACAGCATGGAAGCAGGCCCTTCGGCTCACCGAGTCCACACCGACTAGCGATTCCCCGTACGCTAGCACTATCCTACACACTAGGAACAATTTACAATCTTTACCAAAGCCAATTAACTGTCTTAAGAATGTGGGAGGAAACCAGAGGAAATGGGGAAAAGGCTACGTGGTCATAGGGAGAATGTACTAACTCCGTACGCACAGCGCCTGTAGTCAGGATAGAGCGCAGGTCTCAGGCAATGTACGGCTGCACCACCGTTCTACTCCGTGCAATTTGCTGAATAACAAAGCCAGTCACAGGCATAAAAAGATCAATAGTTAATACAAAATCCCTGAATCCCTTCCCCCATCAACCCAACCCACTTATCAAATTTCCAGCCGTGAATATTAAAACTCCTCGCCAAAATTAACATAACGTGTAACAAAGCAAAGGTTAATTACCATTTACACAATGTGAAATTAGAACACAGAAACAGGTTTGCATGCTTTGTGTTAGCATTTAATGCTTTCCCATCTTGCTTCACCCATCCCTTTTGATATACCAGCCTATTTTAAAGTGATGGGAGTGCAAAGGAATGCACCCTGGCATTAGCCGTAGGGAAAGTGCAGCAACCTGTTATGAAGAAATTAGTATCAGGGCGGTCATGGTGGCGCAGCGATAGAGTTGCTGCCTTACAGCGAATGCAGCGCCGGAGTCCTAGTCAACTCCTAGTCAATCCCCACTACAGGTGCTGTCTGTACGGAGTTTGTACGTTCTACCCGTGACCCGCGTTGGGTTTTCTCCGAGATCTTCGGTTTCCTCCCATACTCCAAAGACGTACAGGTTTGCAGGTTAAATGGCTTAGTAAATGTACAAAAATTGTCCCTAGTGAGTGTAGGGTAGTGTTAATGTGCGGGAATCGCTAGTCTGCGCGGACCCGGTGGGCCTGTTTCCACGCTGTATCTCTAAACTAAAGGGCACAAAAAAAAACAATAACCGGATTGGGCAGAGACAACAGTAATCCATCAAAGGAAAGTCATGTTGAACAAATCTGTTAAAAGTTGAAGTTAGCAGAATCAATAAGGGAGCCCCAGTGAACATTATTGGGAATAACATTGTCAGATGGATTGAAGAATGGTTAATTGGGGCGGATTAGAAAATGCAACACGTTCCCAACAAATCTCACCAAGTTCCACAGAGCATTGTATTGGGATGCATCACAGCATGGTTTGGGAACAGCTTCATCCAAGGCCGCGAGAAATTGCAGAGAATTGTGGAAGCGGCCCAGGCCATCACACAAACCAACCTCCCTTCCATTGACTCTATCTAAAACTCACACTGCCTCGGCAAGGCCAGCAACATAATCAAGGATGGATCTCACCCCAGAGACTCCTTCTTCTCCCCTCTCATCAGGCAAGAGGTATAGAAATGTGAAAACGTACACCTCCAGATTCAGGGACAGTTTCTTCCCAGCAGTTATCAGGCAACTGAATAATTCTATCAACAACTAGAGAGAGGTCCTGAACTACTATCTACCTCATTGAAGATCCTTGTACTATCTTTAATCGGACTGTACTGAACTTTATTTTGCACTAAACATTATTCCCTTTATCACCCGGCGAGCAGCGGGCCCACGCACTCCTGGCCCACCGCGGGCTACAGAAAAGTCGGCGTAGAGGGAGGCAGGTGGTTGGGTCAGAGCCCAAAGGCCCCGAGGTCAATTTGGGCTGAGGATGAGGTCAATTTGGGTCGAGGACAGAGCTTTGGAGTCAAGACTGGCTGAGGATGGGGTTGAACCAGGGTGGATGACCCACATCACAGAGAACAAAGGGGGATGTGGCATGGGGGGGAGATGAAGAAGGGATTAGTACTTTCTGTAACTTTGTGGCGACTCTCTTGTATACTGTGAATGCAAAAACATATTGGGATACCTAGCTGGGTACAAATGACAATAAAACATCATCATCATCATGTATATGTACACTGTAGACGGCTCGATCATAATCATCTATCGTCTTTCCACTGACTGGATAGCATGCAACAAAAAGCTTTTCACTGTACCTCAGTACATGTGACAAGAAACTAAAGAAAAAAAAGACCGACAAAAAATCAAAATAAAAGCATAATTTTCAGTTTGGGAAACAGAGAGTACTATGGGGCCTCAGGGATCACCACTGATGCTCAAAATATTTACTCTTGTTACTGATGATTCGGGTAGTGGAAACCTAGTGGAATGTATCCAGGTTTACTGATGACACAAAGCTGGATGTCAATGTGAATTGGAAGGAGGGTTCAGAGAGGCCTCAAGGAGATATTGAAAGGCTAAGATGATGGGCGAGAGCCTGGCAAATGGAGCATAATACGGAAAAACGCAATGTCATCCACTTTGACAGGAAAAGTTTAAAAAGTGTACTCTATAAATGGGGAGAGACTGAAAGATATTGGTGTTCAGATTTGCTTGGGTATCCTCATATCCAAATTATTGAAAGTTAACGCAGGTAGATCAAGCAAGTAAAAAGGCAAAGATACATTTGAATACTAGAGAAAGGTTATCGAACTAAATTTTTACAGGGCCCCATCGGGATGTTGCATACAGGTTTGGACTCATTACCCAATGAAGGGTATTACGATAAAGAGAATGGAATTAACTTTACCAGATTGTTTCTTGAAATGGGTTGCCTGTCCTATAAGATTGAGCGTGGTGGACCCATGCTTGCGAGAGTTTATATGACTGATTGGTGGCCTCAGTGAAACACACACAACTCCTGTGGGTATTGGCAGGAATGATGCAGAGACCTTGCCTTCACTGGCTGGATTGTCACAAACCAGAGGCCAGTCTCAATATTAGGGTTCAAAAGAAACAGGAGAAGAAATTACTTCATTCCAAAGGCAGTGAATTTTCCTTCCTTGAAGGCTTTGGAGATTCCGTTGCTAAGCACCTTCAAAGCACAGATCAAAAACATGTCTGGATATGAATGGAATAGAAGGTTACGGGATTAGTGCGGGGCAGTAGCACTGAAGTAAACGGTCAGCCAAAGACACAAGGTGCTGGAATAACTCAGTGAGTCAGGCAACATCTCTGGAGAACATGGATAGGTGATCTTTCGGGTAAGGATCTTCTCTCGAAAGGTCACATATCCACGTTCACCAGAGATGCTGCCTGACTCACTGAGTTACTACAGCATGTTGTGTCTTTTTCGTAAACCACCATCTATAGTTCCTCGTTTCTAAAAGAACAGCCATTATCTTATTGAACTGCAGAGAAGGTGCAAGTCAACAGATACACCTTTCTTGTTTCCCTTTCATATATTCATGTGCAACATCAAATCCTATTCCTCCACTGCTGACCAGAAAATCTAGGCCAATACAACAGAAGTTGCAATCAGTGCTCAAGAGTCATTTCTGAATAGTCATTTGGTAATAAAGGTCACTACTTGTGCTAAACCACTATTAACCAAGTTTCTAGTGATACTTTTCCTGTTCCAACGCCTTGCTTGCCGGCCCACTGATCCCAACTTCTTGAGGTCTTTAATATCTCTAAAGCAACAAATGTATTCACTTAGTAGAAACAAAGAACTGCAGATGCCAGTGTACACCAAAAATAAACACAAAGTCCTGGAGTAACTCAGCGGGTCAGGCAGCAATTTCTGGAGAAATCGGATGGGTGACATTTCAGTCGGGACCCTTTTTCAGACACATTTTTATAGCCCATCTGAAGAAGGACTCCAACCCGAATCGTCACCCATCTTTTTTCTCCAGAGATGCTGCCTGTTTCTCTGAGTTACTCCAGCACTTTGTGTCCATCTAAATGTTTTCACTTGACTATTTGGCAAATGGATTTATCTCAGTGAATGTCCTCGCTCTAACTAATAGTTTGCATAAATCTCTTAATTATTAAGATGATCCAACATAAGACAGAAAGCCTCCACACACTGGAGGTAGCAAAAAGACCCCAACTTTGCAATGTAGTGGCCAGGCATTACCTGAGTGACTTAGACATGGGCTACTTTGATTTAGGAACACACAAAGATGGAAAGTTGTATGCAATAATATAGGATAGAGTAAAAATATTGACTTTAATTGAACCAAGCTTCAGATATGAATGTCAACTCGCAATCCAGTCACATAATTATATTACTGCATTTCCCCACTCCCAGGGCTGTAGTGAGCTAGCATCACAGAAGACACATTTTGCTCAATACTTCAAAACCTACCACCAGCTTTGACTATTTTACATAATATATATATTCTGCTTTGCATTCACTTTCCTACCCGCTTGAGGCACATTTCTTTATTTTGGCACACTTTCCTCAATACACTTTAGCAATAGGGAAAATCAAAACTACGCCCACTGGCTTAAAATTAATAAATCATCTTACCTCGCTGTAATGGTGGGAATAAACCAATCCACTAAATTTCCAAAATTCTGCCCAAAACTCAGGGTAATTGTCCACCGACCACTGATATAGTTCATTATAATTAGCTGTGAACAAATTTTTAAAAAGTGTTTTATGACTGAACGTTAATTTTATAAGACCATTCCTGCAGTATTAATGGGTGGGAATTACAAGTGGGTTAGGAAGAACATGTTAACATATCTTATTATCATTATACCAAAAGGCTCCAACACTTTCAACCATTCAATGTTTAGTTTGAAATAGCAGCTATCAATCTGATGATTTTTAAAACCATAATTTATCTAAAAATATAGTGACTTTTAATTTGTAATCACTACAGCCACAAGCCTTACAATCATCCAATCGTATTCCAACTTTTGGTAAATGATCAGAGGTGTTTTAAAAGTACAGTATATTTCTTCAGAAAGCCAATGTAGCACTCAACTATAAAATATCAATCTTACAAGAGGAAGCACTGGAAATTCAAGGGTCGTAAAAATGTGACTCCTTGCATTCTCTCGGCACATTCAATCCCCAATCACAGAATGGATTTACTTTACAATATGCAAGACAAAAGCAAGAATTAGTTATATAATACATTTTAAACTATGTCTGTCGGAGTTCAATGTGTGCAAATAAGCAACATCCAAACCATGTTGTCTACAGTAACAGGATAGTGACTTAATTTGTGTAAGAAGGAACTGCAGATGCTGGTGTACACCGAAGATAGACACAAAATACTGGAGTAACTCAGTGGGACAGGCAGCATCTCTGGAGAGAAGGAATGGGTGACGTTTCAGGTCGAGACCCTTCTCAGACTGAAAGTCATGGGAAAGGAAAACAAGAGATATAGATGATGATGTAGAGAGATATAGAACAATGAATGAAAGATATGCAAAAAGTAACTATGATAATGGAAACAGGCCATTGTTTATATCATTGATCATTAGAATAGATCATTGTTAGCTAGGAGAAGCTGACAACTAAGCAAACAGAGGTAAAATGTAACCGGGGACAATCAGACTGGTCGGAGAACTGGGAAGGGGGAGAGATGGAGAGAGATGGAAAGCAAGGGTAACTTGACGTTAGAGAAGTTAAAGACTTCATTATTTGGTCAAAATGCACAATCCATACTGACAAATGCCAGAGGGGAAAATATGACAGGGAGGGATAGCAATTATGCACAATGATGGTGGCTTTAATGTTATTTCAGCACAGGTGGTCACAGGCTGATCGGAGAAATGTTCAATTAATTGGTCAGAAAGCTGGTATCGAAAAATGACACATGTCAAGGTACAAATCAAAAATGGGTTGAAACCTGTGACACCAATTTTGCAGCTGGGGTGAAAAGCAAACAGTGTCAATAGGCCAAACAACCTGTGGGCGAGGTTGGGGGTTTTAACCGACAGTAGTTGCATGAAGAAACACAGTTCTATCTTGACAAATATTAGAGGGGCAGCTATTTTGGTCTAGCAATTATAAACAGCCGTCTCATCCTCAATTTTTTTTTTTTTTAAACACCGAGATCTTAAATGTTCAGGACTTCAAATAATGATGAATGAAGAGAGCTATCCGAAATTTTAAGCGTTCAGGATTACAAAAATGATCATGAATATTTAAAGAGAGCTATCCGAAATCTTAAGTATTCAGGAATTCAAATAATCACTAATATTTAAAGACAGCAATCCGATTAACTGGGCGTAGCTACAGCCAGTCAGTCACTGAAGATCAGGCAGACAAGCGAAAAGGCCCGAGAAAGCAGGGAGATGGAACAAAATGGTGATCAGATCATATTTGGATCAAGAGGGCGAGGATGGTGTGGGATGATAATAAGAGTACATAGTGCTGGTGCTCACACACAGTCGTGGTGAGTGAGCAGTGTTCAATGATTGTATTTTTCTCTTTGCACTACATGAATGGCTTGGTTTTGAACTCGTGTGTGAATTGACTGGAAGGCTATCTCGATACACGTGACAATAATAAAGCCAAGAGCGACAGTACCGACACCTTGCGCCAGGCAACCGTGGCACTTACCGAGGGGCAGGCCAAACTTGTCACTGGTCAGCTTCCTGAACTGGTCCATGCGTGTGTTCCTCTTGGAGTCGGGGTACCACATCACTTTGGACTCCACGATCTCCTCGCACACCACGTCCTCCTTCGACATCTCGGCCGCTACTGTGTGACTGTGCCCCGTAGCCGGTGGGGCTGTTGCTGTCGCTGCCGCTGCCGCTTTGTGGATCGGCGCTTACACTGGGCGAGCGGCGAGCAGCCAACACCAACACCAACCCAACCCTCCCCGGCAAATGCCAGCGGTGCAGAGCCGGGCTGGAGACCGGGCAGCGGCCGTGAGAGACGCAACCCCCGCCCCCCTTGTTCTAGCTCCACTCCTTCTCTCCTTCCCCAGCTCCTTCTCTCTTTCTCTGCTTCCCCGTCTTTCCTTCCCTTTCTATCTTTCTCCTTTCTTTTTCTCTCCCTCCTTCTCTCCCTCCTTCTCTCTTTCTTTCTCTCTCTGTCCCCGTCCCCCCCCCCCCCCCTTTCCTCTCCTTTCCTCCTTCCCTCCCTTTTTCGTCCCCCCTTTCCTTTCCTCTCCTCTCTCTCTCTCTCTGCTCTCCTTTCCTCTCTCTCACACTCACTCTCTCCACACACACACACGCCGCTCTACGTGCCCCGCCCCCCCCCCCCTCCTCCCATTAGCCGCCGCTGGCCGCCCCGCCCTGGCGTCATTGGATGGGCCGAGCTGTGACGAGCGCATCCGACCAATCAGAACGCGCCGCCTCTGGCCTGTCGTCGTGCCGGCCAATAGGACGAGTCAGCAGGTCAGGCGGGGCTGGCCAATCGGGGCCCGGCGCTGGGACAAACCCCCGCCCCGCCCTCCTGGCCATTGGGCCCCTCCCACCGCTCCTCACTCACTCAGCTGCTCCTGCCACCAAACCTGCCACTGCTTCATTGCAGCTAAACTCCCCCAGTGCAAAGAAAACCTGGACAATCTAGATTATATTCCCTCTGCTGCAATCATTAGCAGCTTTACCCATTGTAAATTTGCAATTCCATAATTTCTAGCAGCAGAATTAGGCCATTCGGCCCATCGTCAACTCTGCAATTCAATCATGACTGATCTATATCTCTCCCTTCTCAATCCCATTCTCCTGACATCTCCCCATAACCCCTGATGCCCGTACTAATCAAAAATCTGTTAATCCCCACCTTTAAAATATCCATTGACTTGGCCTCTACAGCCGTCTGTGGCAAGAAAATCCACAGATTCACCATCCTCTGACTAAAGAAATTCCTCCATCCCCTTTCTAAAGGTAGGTCCTTTTATTTTGAGTCTATGGCCTCTGGTCCTAGACTCTCCCACTAGTAGAAACGTCCTCTTCACATCCACTCCATCCAGTCTCTATTTCACTATTTATGAACCATTCTCATCTATTTAAATTAATATTCCAAAGCATTTCCATTCCATTAGATAGACACAAGGAACTGCAGATGCTGGGTTAAAAAAAAAACAGACACCAAGTGCTAGAGTAACTCAGCAGGTCAGGCAGCATCTCTGGAGAACATGAATAGATGACGTTTCAGTTTGGGACCCAACCTGAAACATCAGCCATCCATGTTCTCCAGAGATGCTGCCTGACTTGCTGAGTTACTCCAGCACTTTGTGTCTCCATTCCATCATCACAACCTTTCACGTCGACCTCCATAAATCTCATCTGTCACTTGCCCTCTCTCAATTATCTGCTTGTGAAATCATTATCCATTTGTTAAGTCTGCACTTGAATCCAATGCTGCTTTGGTTGGACTCTCATCTTAATATAATAATAATAATAATAATATATCTTTTATTGTCATTGCACGTCAGTGCAACGAGATTTAGTGTGCATCTCTACTGATGTACAAGAAAGGTAAATAAATACAATACATAAATAAACAAGCTGAATTGATTGACGTGACCATCTGAGGGAGACTGTCCAAAGGGGGTGGGTGTGGGGGCACTCATTAGGGCCGGTTCAGAGCCACTATAGCTCTTGGGATGAAACTGTTCCTGAGTCTGGAGGTTCGGGCGTAGAAGGCCTTGTAACGTCTGCCGGAGGGAAGTAGTTGAAACAGACCGTGGCAGGGGTGTGATGAGTCCTTATGGATGCTGAGGGCCTTCTTGAGGCACCGCGTGTGGTAGATGCCCTCCAAGGCTGGTAGCTCTGTCCCGATGATCCTCTGCGCTCTGTTGACGACGCGCTGAAGAGCTCTCCTCTCCGCCTCCGTGCAGCTGAGATACCACACAGAGATGCCATACGTTAGTATGCTCTCTGTGGTGCAGCGGTAGAACGTTGTCAGCAGCTGTTGGGGCAGACCAGTCTTTTTAATGTCCTCAGGAAGAACAGTCGTTGCTGTGCCTTCTTGACCAGCGCGGCGGTGTTTGTGGACCATGTGAGGTCTTCTGAAATGTGAGTGCCCAGAAACTTAAAGCTGGACACTCTCTCCACACTTTCCCCATAAATGGAGATTGGGGCGTATTCTCCAGAATGGGACCTCCTGAAGTCAATAATCAGCTCCTTGGTCTTGGAGGTGTTTAGTGCCAAGTTGTTATTGGCGCACCAGTCCGCCAGGTTCTGCACCTCCGCTCTGTATTTTGTTTCATCACCGTTGGTGATCAGCCCAATCACTGTTGTGTCGTCTGCAAACTTCACGATGGTGTTGGTGTCGAATGCAGGGACACAGTCGTGAGTGAAGAGGGAGTAGAGCATGGGGCTTAGTACACAACCCTGTGGTGTGCCGGTGCTCAGGGTGATGGTGGAGGACAGGTGCGGGCCCAGTCTCACTGCCTGCGGTCGCTCCGTGAGAAAGTTCAGGATCCAAGCGCATATCGGTGAGCTGAGGCCTAGCTGGTGGAGTTTGGTGGTGAGCTTGGTGGGGATGACCGTATTGAATGCAGAGCTATAGTCAATGAAGAGCATCCTCACATATGTGCCCTGTCTGTCCAGGTGAGTCAGGACAGTGTGAAGGGCCAGAGAGATGGCATCCTCTGTCGATCTATTTGCCCTGTATGCAAATTGATGGGAGTCCAGTGAGGCAGGGATGCTGGATTTAATATGGGAGAGGACCAGCCTTTCGAAGCACTTCATGGGGATTGGAGTCAGGGCAACCGGCCGGTAGTCGTTGAGGTTGGTGATTTTGGACTTTTTCGGCACCGGCACTATGGTGGCTGTTTTCAGGCACTTGGGGACCGTTGCCAGAGATAGAGAGAGATTGAAGATTCTCGTGAATACCTCCGCCAGCTGTCCAGCACAGTCCTTTAATACTCTTCCCTGTACACCATCCGGGCCTGCAGCCTTGCGTGGATTGATCCTACGCAGAGCGCACTGTACCTCCTGAGTGCTCAGTGTTAAGGCCTGTCCCTCCGCTATGGCCGGGGTTATTCCACCCCTGGTGGTGTTGCCAGTATCGAACCGGGCAAAGAAGGTGTTTAGTTCGTTGGCCAGTGTGATATCACCATGGGGGCAGGCGGGGCTGCTCTTGTAGTCAGTGATGTCCCTGACACCCTGCCACATGCTTCTGGTGTCCACGGTATTGAAGTGGTCTTCTACCCTTTGCCTGTGGATGACTTTGGCCTTTTTTATGCCTCTGTTCAGGTTCGCCCTGGCCGCACTGTAAGCAGTAGTGTCCCTGGATTTAAAGGCGTTGTTGCGTGCCCTTAGTAGATCCTGAACCTCCTTGTTCATGGATTATGCTCATCCAAAACTATTGATTGGCCTTATCCTCTACCAATTCCCATCCACCCATCTTCATTGAGCTTGAACTTAAGAAACTTATTCTTAAATACCTTCAGGATCGTACCTCAGTTCAGTTTAGTTTTGTTCAGAGATACAGCATGGAAACAGGCTTTTCGGCCCACCCATCGATTACCTGTTCACACTAGTTCTACGTTATCCCATTTTTTCATCAACACCCTACACATCAGGGGCAATTTACAGAGGCCAATCAACCCAATTTGGAATTTAGGATGAGAGGGAATGTTATTGAAACAAAAAAGATTATTAAGGGATTGGACACACTAGAGACAGGAAACATGTTCCCGATGTTGTGGGAGTCCAGAACCAGGGACCACAGTTTAAGAATAAGGTGTAGGCCATTTAGAACGGAGATGAGGAAAACGTTTTTCACCCAGAGAGTTGTGAACCTGTGGAATTCTCTGATTGTGGATTATCAGCTATGGTCACAGTGAATGGCGGTGCTGGCTCGAAGGGCCGAATGGCCTACTCCTGCACCTATTGTCTATTATCTATAACCTACAAACCCGCACGTCATTGGAATGTGGGAGGAAACCAGAGCACCCGAAGGAAAGCCATGTGGTCACGGAAAGAACTTGCAAACTCCACACAGGCAGCACTCAAGGGTAGGATTGAACCCGGGACTCTGGTGCTATGAGACTGTGACTCGACCAGCTGCATCACTTTATTCGTAATTTATAATTGTCTTTGAAATAAACTCAATTTAAAAAAAGTAGAATACAAAGAGAGAGAGAGAGAGAGGGACTTGTCCTTGAGTAAGTATGCATTTCAAACCCTAAACAAGATAGAGCACCTTAGTTGAACAGGTTTAAATAAAGTGAGTAGACCAAATATTTACACACAGAATCTTAACACGTGACCACCTTCAATAAGAAACAGATTGGTGCTAATCTTTTTTATCAGATATTTGTATCTTGCATAATTCGAATTTTCATATTTTAGATACACTGTTGGTTCTTTAAAATTATTGCCTCTTGTAAAGCCTGAATCATTTTTAAGAATCTTGTAATATCCATGAGGGAAAAACATCAGAAGAAATAAATCATATCATTTTAAATAACTGTTTATTTGAAGAGAAACAGTTGGAAGAATCTTTGTCCCAGAGTGAAATATCAAAGACTAAAGGGGATTGAGATTAATAAAGATTAAGAAAGGGGATTGAGAAATATCAAAGACTAACGGGGATTTGCCCCTCTCACTTTCAGATGAGAGGAGCACATTTGAAGAGATGTGCAAGGCAAGTGTTTTACACAGAGGTTGGTGAGTGTCTCAGTTAGCGCTGCCAGGGGTGGTAGTGGAGGCACATATACGATAGTGGGATTTAAGTGGCTTTTAGATAGGCGCATGGATATGCAGATAATGAAAGGATATGGATTATGTGGAGGAAAATAGTTTATCTTGGCACATAGAAACATAGAAACATAGAAATTAGGTGCAGGAGTAGGCCATTCGGCCCTTCGAGCCTGCACTGCCATTCAATATGATCATGGCTGATCATCCAACTCAGTATCCCGTACCTGCCTTCTCTCCATACCCTCCGATCCCCTTAGCCACAAGGGCCACATCTAACTCCCTCTTAAATATAGCCAATTAACTGGCCTCGACTACCCTCTGTGGCAGAGAGTTCCAGAGATTCACCACTCTCTGTGTGAAAAAAGTTCTTCTCATCTCGGTTTTAAAGGATTTCCCCCTTATCCTTAAGCTGTGACCCCTTGTCTTGGACTTCCCCAACATCGGGAGCAATCTTCCTGCATCTAGCCTGTCCAACCCCTTAAGAATTTTATAAGTTTCTATAAGATCCCCTCTCAATCTCCTAAATTCTAGAGAGTATAAACCAAGTCTATCCAGTCTTTCTTCATAACAGTCCTGACATCCCAGGAATCAGTCTGGTGAACCTTCTCTGCACTCCCTCTATGGCAATAATGTCCTTCCTCAGATTTGGAGACCAAAACTGTACGCAAGGTGTGGTCTAACTAAGACCCTGTACAACTGCAGTAGAACCTCCCTGCTCCTATACTCAAATCCTTTTGCTATGAAAGCTAACATACCATTCGCTTTCTTCACTGCCTGCTGCACCTGCATGCCTACTTTCAATGACTGGTGTACCATGACACCCAGGTCTCGCTGCATCTCCCCTTTTCCTAGTCGGCCACCATTTAGATAATAGTCTGCTTTCCTGTTTTTGCCACCAAAATGGATAACCTCACATTTATCCACATTATACTGCATCTGCCAAACATTTGCCCACTCACCCAGCCTATCCAAGTCACCTTGCAGTCTCCTAGCATCCTCCTCACAGCTAACACTGCCCCCCAGCTTAGTGTCATCCGCAAACTTGGAGATATTGCCTTCAATTCCCTCATCCAGATCATTAATATATATTGTAAATAGCTGGGGTCCCAGCACTGAGCCTTGCGGTACTCCACTAGTCACTGCCTGCCATTGTGAAAAGGACCCATTTACTCCTACTCTTTGCTTCCTGTTTGCCACCCAGTTCTCTATCCACATCAATACTGAACCCCCAATGCCGTGTGCTTTAAGTTTGCATACTAATCTCTTATGTGGGACCTTGTCGAAAGCCTTCTGGAAGTCCAGATACACCACATCCACTGGTTCTCCCCTATCCACGCTACTAGTTACATCCTCGAAAAATTCTATAAGATTCGTCAGACATGATTTACCTTTTGTAAATCCATGCTGACTTTGTCCAATGATTTCACCATTTTCCAAATGTGCTGCTATCCCATCTTTAATAACTGACTCTAGCAGTTTCCCCACTACCGATGTTAGACTAACTGATCTATAATTCCCCGTTTTCTCTCTCCCTCCCTTCTTAAAAAGTGGGGTTACGTTTGCTACCCGCCAATCCTCAGGAACTACTCCAGAATCTAAAGAGTTTTGAAAGATTATTACTAATGCATCCACTATTTCTGGAGCTACTTCCTTAAGTACTCTGGGATGCAGCCTATCTGGCCCTGGGGATTTATCGGCCTTTAATCCATTCAATTTACCCAACACCACTTCCCGGCTAACCTGGATTTCACTCAATTCCTCCAACTCCTTTGACCCGCGGTCCCCTGCTATTTCCGGCAGATTATTTATGTTTTCCTTAGTGAAGACGGAACCAAAGTAGTTATTCAATTGGTCCGCCATATCCTTGTTCCCCATGATCAACTCACCTGTTTCTGACTGCAAGGGACCTACATTTGTTTTAACTAATCTCTTTCTTTTCACATATCTATAAAAACTTTTGCAGTCAGTTTTTATGTTCCCTGCCAGTTTTCTTTCATAATCTATTTTTCCTTTCCTAATTAAGCCCTTTGTCCTCCTCTGCTGGTCTCTGAATTTCTCCCAGTCCTTCGGTATGCTGCTTTTTCTGGCTAATTTGTACGCATCATCCTTCGCTTTGATACTATCCCTGATTTCCCTTGTTATCCACGGATGTACTACCTTCCCTGATTTATTCTTTTGCCAAACTGGGATGAACAATTTTTGTAGTTCATCCATGCAGTCTTTAAATGTCTTCCATTGCATATCCACCGTCAACCGTTTTAGAATTAATTGCCAGTCAATCTTGGCCAATTCACGTCTCATACCCTCAAAGTTACCTTTCTTTAAGTTCAGAACCATTGTTTCTGAATTAACAATGTCACTCTCCATCCTAATGAAGAACTCAACCATATTATGGTCACTCTTGCCCAAGGGGGCACGTACAACAAGACTGCTAACTAACCCTTCCTCATTACTCAATACCCAGTCTAAAATAGCCTGCTCTCTCGTTGGTTCCTCTACATGTTGATTTAGATAACTATCCCGCATACATTCCAAGAAATCCTCTTCCTCAGCACCCCTGCCAATTTGATTCACCCAATCTATATGTAGATTGAAGTCACCCATTATAACGGTTTTGCCTTTGTCGCACGCATTTCTAATTTCCTGTTTGATACCATCTCCAACTTCACTACTACTGTTAGGTGGCCTGTACACAACACCCACTAGCGTTTTCTGCCCCTTAGTGTTTTGCAGCTCTACCCATACCGATTCCACATCCTCCAAACTAATGTCCTTCCTTTCCATTGCGTTAATCTCCTCTCTAATCAGCAATGCTACTCCACCTCCTTTCCCTTTCTCTCTATCCCTCCTGAATATTGAATATCCCTGGATGTTCAGCTCCCAGCCTTGGTCACCCTGGAGCCATGTCTCCGTGATCCCAACTATATCATAGTCATTAATAGCTATCTGCACATTCAACTCATCCACCTTATTACGAATGCTCCTTGCATTGAGACACAAAGCCTTCAGGCTTGTTTTTACAACACTCTTACCCCTTATACAATTATGTTGAAAGGTGGCCCTTTTTGATTTTTGCCCTGGTTTTGTCTGCCAGCCACTTTTACTTTTCACCTTTCTACCTATTGCTTCTACCCTCATTTTACACCCCTCTGTCTCTACGCTCACACATTTAAGAAACCCTTTCCCTTTAACTCCATCCTCCACTATCCCATTCGACACCCCACCCCCCTTATTCAGTTTAAAACCACCCGTGTAGCAGTGGCAAACCTGCCTGCCAGAATGCTGGTCCCACACCTGTGAAGATGCAATCCGTCCCTTTTGTACAGTTCCCCCTTACCCCAAAACAGATCCCAGTGATCTAAGAATCTAAATCCCTGCCCCGTGCACCAGTTCCTTAGCCACACGTTCAGGTCCCGTATCTCCCTGTTCCTGCTCTCGCCAGCACGAGGAACTGGAAGCAAACCAGAGATAACAACCCTGGAGGTCCTGCTTTTCAGCATTTTTCCGAGCTCTCTAAAGTCACGCTGCAGAATATTCATCCCCTTCTTTCCGACATCGTTTGTGCCGACATGCACTACCACTTCCGGATGTTCACCTTCGCCCTTGAGGATTTTCTGCACTCTGTCCGTGACATCCTGGATCCTGGCACCAGGAAGGCAGCACACCATCCTCGCATCCCGTCTGTTGCCGCAGAAACCCCTGTCCGTACCTCTCACAATGGAGTCTCCCACTACAATGGCGTTGCCTGCCTTAGGCCTTTTTGGTTTTGGCTCAACAGCCCTATTCGCATCACAAGCCAGTCCGCCACCCAGTGTAAACACCTCTTCTGTCCCGACAGCTTCTAAGTGGGTGAACCTGTTCACAAGAGGTAGAACACCCGGGGACGTTGGCATTCCACGCTTCCCTCCCGTTCTCACTGTCTCCCACCTTCTCTCTTCCAGTACCTTAGGTGTAACAATCGTACTGTAGGACTTGTCGAGGAAGGACTCCGTTTCTCGGACGAACCGGAGGTCATCCACTTGCTTCTATAGTTCCCCAACACGGCCCTTCAGGAGCTCTACCTGGATGCAATTCTCGCATTTGTAGCAGCCAGAGGCACCAGCGGTGTCCTTGACCCCCCACATACTGCAAGCATCGCACTGAATCAGCTTGCCTGACATCTCCTTCTTTCGTCTCTACCTCTCAAGCGTATTGCGTGGTCTCCTCTCCACAGCCTTCTCGCCGAAGACTCACAGGGCACTTCCCTCACAAGGCCGCTCACTCACTGCTGCTCGCTAAGAGCCGTCTTGCTTAAATTGACTGGTAAATTGCCTGGTTTACCAATTTACAAACCAAATTCCTCAGTTTTCAACTGTTTTCCCAGCACTGACTCACTTCTCTCCTCCTACTTGGGCTAGAGCCAATCAGTCGTATCTCTTGCTAAACTCCTGCTGCTGTTGCTCCCAAACCTACAGCAGTTCTGAGTAAAGTCTGCCTGTCCTTGGCCTCTACTTTAACTGTTTTCACCCCTCTGACTCACTTCTCTCCTCCCACTTGGGCTAGAGCCAATCAGTCGTATCTCTTGCTAATCTCCTGCTGCTGTTGCTCCCAAATCTACAGCATATTCATGACCAAAGGGACTGTTCCTGTGCAACATTGTCCTATGTTGTATGCCACGCTTAGGCAGGGTACTTGCTAATGTTGCCGTTAATTAGAATTAATATGAATGATAACCTCAAATATAAATTAGATTAAGCATTTAGTGCACAAGTATTAATTTGATTTACGGGTAGTAATTTGATTTCACAGTTCGAGATTTTCCAATTCAGCAGCAGCAGCCAAACATTTTGTGATTTTGCTATTGTCTTTTAGTTATGTTTATGGCTTCAAACTGTGTTATGTTGGTGTGAAATTTACAATGACAAATGGTAACGAAAGGCATGCAGCTACAGATGGCCTTTTACTGCCCAAGGACGACCCTAACACCAGATATTAGATACTTTGGTCTCATTCAGCAACATGTGATAAACAGAGCAATTAAGATTTTTTTCCCACTGTATACAAAATCCCTGACAATGTGGGACCTCCCAATTGTTGATCAAATTAAATGTGTGGCAATTGAATTAAAATATCTTTGTTTTTTTTTCTTTGTTGGACATGGTAGGTCATATATAGTGGCCGCTGGCAAGAAAATTTGCTTGCACAAAATATTACTGAGGCTGTTTAGACCAATCTAGGCTTGAAGGTTCCTTCCACACAGGTAACAGAGGTACAGGGATGCTGTAGCTTCAGTGGTTCTGAGATTTAGTTCATGTTCATAAGTTGTAAGGAGCAGAATTAGGCCATTCGGCCCATTAAATCTACTCCGCCAACCATCACTCAGGGGCTGATCTATTTCTCCCCCTCAACCCCATTTTCCTGCCTTCTCCCCATGACTCCGATACCCGTACTAATCAAGAATCTATCTATCTCTGCCTTAAAATATCCATTGACGGCCTACTGTGGCAATGACTTCCACAAAAACACCCCCCTCTGACTAAAGAAATTCCTCCTCATCTACTTCATAGAAACATAGAAAAATAGGTGCAGGAGTAGGCCATTCAGCCCTTTGAGCCAGCACCACCATTCAATATGATCATGGCTGATCACCTAAAATCAGCACCCCTTTCCTGTTTTTTCCCCATATCCCTTGATTCCATTAGTCCCAAGAGCTAAATCTAACTCTCTCTTGAAAACATCCAGTGAATTGGCCTCCACTGCCTTCTGTGGCAGAGAATTCCACAGATTCACAACTCTCTGGGTGAAAATATTTTTCCTCATCTCAGTCCTAAATGGCCTAACCCTTATTCTTAAACTGTGACCCCTGTTTCTAGTCTCCCCCAACATCGGGAACATTTTCCCTGCATCTAGCCTGTCCAATCCTTTAAGAATTTTTTATGTTTCGATAAGATTCCCTCTCATCCTTCTAAATTCCAGTGAATACAAGACCAGTCAACCCATTCTTTCATCATATGTCAATCTCGCAATCCCGAGAATTAACCTGGTGAACCTACGCTACATTCCCTCAATAACAATAATGTCCTTCCTCAAATTAGGAGACCAAAATTGCCCACAATACTCCGTGCGGTCTCACCAGGGCCCTGTACAACTACAGTAGGACCTCCTTGCTCCCAAACTCAAATCCTCTCACAATGAAGGCCATTAGCTTTCTTCACTGCCTGCTGTACATGCATGCTTACTTTCAGTGACAGAAGTACAAGCACACCCAGGACTCGTTGCACCTCCCCTTTTCCTAATCTGACACCATTCAGATAATAATCTGCCTTCCTGTTCTTGCCACCTCAAGTGGATAACCTCACATTTATCCACATTAAACTGCATCTGCCATGTATCTGCCGACTCACCCAACCTATCCAAGTCACCCTGCAGGCTCATAGCATCCTCATCGCAGCTCACACTGCCACCCAGCTTTGTGTCATCTGTAAACTTGGAGATGTCACATTTAATTCTCTTGTCTAAATCGTTAATATATATTGTAAATAACTGGGTTCCAGGCACTGAGCCTTGGGGCACCCCACTAGTCACTGCCTGCCATTCTGAAAAGGACCCATTAATTCCTACTCTTTGCTTCATGTCTGCCAACCAGTTCCCCATCCATGTCAATACCCTACCCCCAATACCATGTGCTCTAATTTTGCACACTAATCTCTTGTGTGGGACCTTGTCAAAGCAGTGCAATTAAAAAGCGGCAGAAACAACGAAGAGTCGCTGATAAGAAAATGTAAATCCAATACAAATCAAATAATGTCGCAAGTCAGTGGGTATGTGATTGTGTAGGAAGGCACTGCAGATGCTGGTTTAAACCAAAGATAGACACAAAAAGCTAGAGTAACTTAGCGGGTCATTTGTAAGCAATTAATAATATAAAATATGATTTGATGGGATATTTGAGGCCAGGTGATATCTCACAGCTACAACAGAAGGGAACAGTTCAAGAACAGGGCACCACGGTGGTGCAACGGTAGAGTTGCTGCCTTAGAACCGGAGACCGGGTTCAATCCCGACTACGGGTGCTGTCTGTAGGGAGTTTGTACGTTCTCCCCGCGACCGTGTGGGTTTTCCCTGAGATCTTCGGTTTCTTCATGCTCTCCAAAGACGTACAGGTTTGTAGGTTAATTGGCCGGTATAAGTGTAATTTGTCCCTCGTGTGTGTAGGGACACTCCTTAACCACTACTTACTTCTTACCCATTCCCACTCCTTACATAGTTTTGATTGGTGGCCAAGGGCTGTAAGGTGTTATGGCAGGTCAAGGAGGTAGGATTATTCAGGATTGGTTATGAAGGAATGACCACAACTTTCCAATTTGTCTAGCTGGTAAGAGATACTTATTACCAAAGATCATAGAGCTCTAAGATCTTTGCTTATTACCTGTCTGGATGAGAACAGAGAATATAGAAGAATGGTCAGTTTTATGATGGCACCATATGAGAGACAAGGCAGGTGGGTTGTTGTTCTATGTGGCTGGAACCATCATGTTGCCTGCCTGGTGCCAGGAGTAGTGACCTCAGGGTTAGAGAAGGACCTGAATTTGGAGAAGGATGACCCAGTTACCATGATCCACAGATGAACCAAAAATATAGTTCAAAGTAGGGATGAGGTTTTACTGTGAGGATTTGAGAAGAAGAAGTTGAAATTAAAAACGAAGAAATGCAAGGAAAATAATTTTTGGCTTGGTGGCTCAGATACATGCAAATGAACATAGATTCATATGTGGTTAGATGTCTGAATCAAAGCATGATGTGAGAGGTAGATTTTAATTCACCGAGAGCAATTCTATGAAAAGAGGGAGGTATTTTTCTGGTTCATGTTTCATTTTCAAACTTGGATAATGGAAAATACAGGAAAATACAAGAAGATCTGCGCTGGGACGTGGAGGCGTAGATCAGGATCTGGATCTGGATGTAGTATGCTGAAAAGCTCTAGTAGAGCATCACTCAGCACCACTAGGAGTTTTTTATTTTTTTTTATTTTTTAGAAGCAATTGTACAAAAAAAAATGATCGACATAAGTTATACAATTTTCGTACTGCTTCAGTTTTAACATTTTATGAACTAATAACTAGATAGGAAAAAAAGAAAAAGGGAAAAAAAGGGAAAGAAAGAAGAAAAGAAAAACAAGAAAAAAAGATTCAAAGAAAAACAAGAAAAATAAAACCCCGGAACTAACAAAGGTGTAAAAGAAGCGGAGATATATCCAACACATTTCTTTCAGGCCGCTCACCCGACCCTACCATCGGTTTTGAGTTTGTGTTCAACCATTATGTTGTTGAAGAAATTCAATAAAAGGAGACCATATTTTTGAAAATTGATCTGGTTTCTCAGTCAAGACAAACCTTATTTTTTCTAGGTGTAGTGTCTCGGTCATTTCTGTGATCCACATCTTCACTGTGGGGATACTACTGGGAGTTAATCTATATATGGAGGCAAGGTGAAGGGCTCAAGTGAGGGGAAAGTCAGATAAGAAGTCGAGTCATAGAACAAAATAGGTAATGATCTGCAGAACTTTGCTGAATCTTTATGCGAGTTGCAAGTCTAGTTCTGGTCACATTTTCATGTTCTTATTTCACCCATCAAAGATGTTCCAGATATTTGTGAGAGTACATAATCTGTTCAACTGCCTTTCTCTCTCCCATTTCCCAAAATGCTATGTGTAGGAAGGAACTGCAGATGCTGGTTTAAACCGAAGATAGACACAAAATGCTGGAGTAACTCAGGCAGCATCTCTGGAGAGAAGGAATGGGGTCAAGACCCTTCTCCAGTCTCGACCCCAAACGTCACACATTCCTTCTCTCCAGAGATGCTGCCTGTCCCGCTGAGTTACTCCAGCATTTTGTGTCCCAAAACACTATCTTTGCTTCAACTTATTATCCATTTCTTCTTTGAAAGGATTCAGTATTTTTTGCCCCAAGTATTCCACTGTCCTCCAACCTTCTGACTAAATACATTTTTTGATAATTCTAATTTATTTGCCCTTCTTCACTGACTCCCAAACCAAAATAAATGCACTTTTTCCCATCAATGCTCCACATAACTTCATTTTAAATCTTCATTGTATCTATCGTTATATCTTATTATCTCATTATATCTCCACAGAAGGCTCTAGAGGCCAAAAGTCAATGGATATTTTTAAGGTGGAGATTGACAGATTCTTGATTATTAAGGGTGTGGAGAAAGCAGGGGAATGGGGTTGAGAGGGAAAGATAGATCAGACTTTGTGGGCCAAGGTCTAATTCCGCTACTAGAGCTTATGAACATGGTTGAGACTAGTTTATGGAATAAAACACAGTGATTGATTTGATGTTCTCATCCAATACTATATATTGGACAAACAGTGAAGAAATCAAGGGAGGTTTATGGTGAGTCAATGTTATCGAACTATATGTCAAACTCAGCTCATTTGTGGATGGTTTGCAGCATATGGAGAAACAGTAAAGGAGGAATGATGCAGTCAATCTTATGAAAGGCAAGAGACAGGATGAGAAAGTTGGCAGGTGATAGTTTACCTTCCCTCATTCAACTGTGACTTTGTCAGGGACTGCTTTAGTACTGTGGTATGTGCAGAAAACCACTTGGAGTTGTTCGGATATGGAATTGTGATAGATATTATCTTGGATCTGCAAGACACGACAAATGTAAAAGCAGAAAATGGGGCTCTTGGACAATGTGGTTACAAGAAGGATGAGGATTAGATGAGAGAAAAAAATCAAAGACATTGGTTGAAAAAGAGGGGCTCTGTTCATGGAAGAGGAAATCATTAGAAGGCAGGGCTGCTGTAGATGTGCCTTTAACATAGTGACCTCACCACTACTAACCACTCCCTATATCACAAGTATAAATGTAACCTCCCCACCCCTTGATCTCTCTCTAGCTCGTGTGACGGACCACGTACAGCTAGTGCAGTATTGTTTATGAGTTACTAATAAAAGCAGTAAAGACAACAGTGCGTTATTGAAGCTCTATACATGGTGTCACAATCGTGACTCTGCGCCTCCTGTTTTCCTGTTTTTTTATTTGACCCAGTTCCCTATCCTTTTTCTATCTCCCGTGCCATGGCTCGGGAGATAGACATCCTGGACGACATCCTGGTCTACGGGAAGGACGTAGCCGAGCATGACCTCCACCTGCTGTCCAGGAGCGAGGTGGTCATGCCTGCTGCGCTGCACGCTCACTATTTCGAATCCGCCCACCGCGGTCATCCTGGGGCCGCTCCACTCTGTCACACGCCCAGAGTCAATTCTACTGGCCCGGCATGGCCGAAGACATCCGGGACAGAGTCTCCGCCTGCGCTACCTGCAATAGCCTCGCTATTCGTCCGCAACGCCAGCCACTTCTGCAACAGCCTGCCCCTGAACTTCCCTGGATGGCCCTCGCCACTGACATTTTCGAGTGGCGTGGCAAGCACTTTCTGGTCCTTGTTGGTTCTTATTCCAGCTGGTTCGAAGTTGATCAGCTGCACTCCCTCTCCTCTTCGGCCGTCATTGGCAAGCTGCGCCGCCACTTCGCAACCTTCGGCTCCCCGGCAACCCTCCAATCTGACAACGGCAGCCAGTTCACCAGTGCCGAGTTCCGGGGATTCGCTGCCAGCTAGAACTTTCGTCATTTCACCAGCAGTCCAGAGTACCCGTAGAGTAACGGCCTGGCGGAGCGCGCTGTCCGCAGTGCCAAGGACTTGCTGGAACATTGTAGACTGTCCGAATCCGATTTTTACTTAGCCCTTCTTAATATCCGTAACATCTCCCGCGACACTGCCCTGGGCTCGCCAGCCAAACGGCTGATGTCTCGCACTACGAGACCTCCACTCCCTGTGACCCAGCGGTCCCTCGTGCCCTCTCCCCTCCAGCCTGCTGCTGTCCAGGAGCGCATTGCTCACAAGCACGAAGTGCAGAAGCGCTCCCACGACCAGTCCTGCCGCCCCCTTCCGCGTCTGTTCCCCGGCCAAGTCGTCCGGATGCAGTCCCCCTCAGGTCCCTCTAAGCTTGCCACCGTTGTCGGTGATGCGGGATCGCCACGCTCCTACTTGGTCAACCACGACGGCACCATTTACCGGCGGACCCGCCAACATCTTCGGCCTGTCAACGAGCCTCCTCCGCCGCCTGCCGTCCCTTTCTCCCCTCCCCTGAACGAAACACTGCCTGCCGCCCCGCGAATGCCTCGGTCCCTGCCTTCCCAGCTCTTTCAGCCTCACTCGCCGCCTGCTTCCCCTGGCTCGCCTGCCCGTCCACCCGATTCCACCACTATGTCCCCGTCTCTGCCTCCGCCGGCTCTTTCTCCTCCGGGTTCCCCGGCTCCTTCCACCGCTCCGGCTACTGCTCTTCCTGCAGAGGGAGGAGATGGCGAGCTGCGGACCCGGTCCGGCCGACTGGTTAAGCCGCCTGTCCGTTATGGTGAATTTGCTTAGCTGTATGCTCCTCTGCTTGTTTAACTGTTTGCCTACCTGCTCGTAGCGCATGAGACGTGGTCGCTATGTCACTACTGTATTGTTTGTTTCCAAGGGAAAGGATGTAGATGTGCCTTTAACATAGTGACCTCACCACTACTAACCACTCCCTATATCACAAGTATAAATGTAACCTCCCCACCCCTTGATCTCTCTCTAGCTCGTGTGACGGACCACGTACAGCTAGTGCAGTATTGTTTGTGAGTTACTAATAAAAGCAGTAAAGACAACAGTGCGTTATTGAAGCTCTTTACAGCTGCCAACATTGGGTGAGAGTTGGGAGTGAGAAATTGCGAGAGACCAAGCCCGAGGGAGCACAGCGTGGGTGGGAGGAGGGGGTGGGTGGAAGGAGGGGGTGGGTGGAACGAGGGGGTGGGTGGAAGGAGGGGGTGGGTGGGAGGAGGGTGTCCCCCTCCCATTCGAATTGTGCAATATGGTGCATACTGCAGCGAGTCTTTTAACTTACACTTGAATACAATATATATGCTTTAAATTGGATTGGAGCATTTTTGAAAGGGGGGAGGCTGTGCGATCACTGATCACTGGCCTTGGGGGTACCCGATGAGGGAGTGGAGCAACCAAGTGGGGAGAGGGTGTGGAAGAAGGGGGTCCCCCCTCCAAGGGTAGGAACTTTTTTGAAATTTGATGTATTAAAATCATGTTTTTGTGCACTGTAGAAGTATGATTTCAATGTTTTTTTTATGAAGTATTTTTAAGAGGTAACTTTTTAAGGGGTAACTTAATCCACACAAAGGGTGATGGGTGTATGGAACAAGCTGCCAGAGGAGGTAGTTGAGGCAGGGACCATCCCAACATTTAAGAAAAAGTTAGACTGATACATGAATAGGACAGGTCTGGAGGTATGGACCAAAAGCAGGTGGCGTAGCTGGGACATGTTGGCGGGTGTGGGCAAGTTGGGCCGAAGGTCCTGTTTTCACACTGTATCACTCTATGACCACATTATACCTCCACCATGCACGAATGCTTCAAAATCAAGTGATCGAGTTTTATTGCCATATACTCAAGCATAGAAACATAGAAAATAGGTGCAGGAATAGGCTATCGGCCCTTCGAGCCAGCACTGCCATTCAATATGATCATGGCTATTCATCTAAAAGCAGTACCTCTTTCCTGTTTTTTCCCCATATCCCTTGATGTTGTTAGCCCCAAGAACTAAATCTAACTCTCTCTTGAAAACTTCCAGTGAATTGGCCTGCACTGCCTTCTGTGGCAGAGAATTCCACAGATTCACAACTCTCTGCGTGAAGAAACTTTGTCCTCCATCTCAGTCCTAACTGCCCCCCCCCCCCCTTTATTCTTAAACTGTGACCCATGGTTCTGAACGCCCCCAACATTGGGAACATTTTTCCTGCAGTTACAGTAAGTGAAAATCTAGCAGGCAAGCAGGATGCTTTCACCAACCACCCCCATTTGAAGTCCACTATCTTCCACCGTATCTACCCAGTGCTTAGTACTTACTTCCAGCAGCCACTGGTTGTCCTCCAGGATGCACTCTCTCTCCTCTCAACCCCCCTCTCTCTCTCTCCCCCTCTATCTCTCCCCTCCATCTCTCTTTCCCCTCCCTCTCTGTCTCTCCTCTCACCCCTCTCTCTCCCCCTTCTCTCTCTTCCCCTCTCTCCGTCCCACCTCACTCTCCCCCCTCTCTCTCGTCCCCTCTCCTCTCTCTCCCCCCTCCCCTCTCTCACTCTCTCTCCCCTCTCTTTCCCCTAACTCTCTCTCCCCTCTCTTTCCCTTTCTTCTCTCTCTCCCCCTCTTCTCACCATCCCCCTCTCTCTCTCCCTCTCTCCCTCACTCTCTCCCTCCCTCTCTATCTCCCCCTCTCTCCCTCTCCCTCTCCACACTCTCCCCTCTCTCTCCCCCTCTCTCTCTTTCCCCCCTCTCTCTTTCTCCTCTGTCTCTATCTCCTCTTTCTCTTTGCCCCCCCCATCTCTCTCTCTTTGCCCCTCTCTCCCTCTTCCCCCTCTCTCTTCCCCCTCTCTCCCATTCTCTCCTACTCTCTCTCTCTCTCCACCCCTCTCTCTTCCCTCTCTCTTCCCCCCCTCTCTCACCTCACTCTCCCCCCTCTCTCTCCCCCTCTCCCCTCTCCTCTTCTCTCTCTCCATTCACCCCCCCCCCCTCTGTCTCTCCCCTCTCTCGCCTCTCCCCCCACTGTCTCCGTCTCCTTCCCCCCTCTCTCTCTCCGCCTCCTTTTGCGAGTCTGTCCCTTTGGCACAGAGACTCTCGCGGCAGCGGGAGCGGCGCTTCCGACGGCTCCGCGGCCCGGGACTCTTGCACTGTCCGGAGCGCTCCATGGCCGGAGCTGCAGCGTCAGCCCCGCAAACTCGACAACGCCGCAAACACTCGCAAGTCCCGGCTCCCCGCATCTGTTCCCGCTGCTGGTTCTGCTCCCATCCCTCCCGCAGCCCCGGCTCTCCAACACCCGCGGACCATGCAGTTTATCCGAGTTTTGAAATTTTCGTTGATCACAAAATTTCTCACCACTGAGCGTGAGAAATTTCTGATCAGTGTGAGGGCGTGAGAGTTTGCTTGAGGGCGTGACTCTCATGCTCAAAGCGTGAGAGTTGGCAGCCCTGAGAAGGAGAGGTGTGAGTTGCAGTGGGATAAAGTAGAGCCATAGTCCCAGCAGTTTAGTAACCTGTAGTTACTAAAAGAGACTTTGTACCAACAACAGGTTGTGGAGGACAGACACAAAGTGCTGGAGTAACTCAGCAGGTCAGGCAGCATCTCTGGAGAACATGGACAGGTGACTTTTTGGACCGGGACCCTTATTCAGACTAGTTGTGTGGGGGGGGGGGGGGGGGTGGAGTTGAGTTGCAGGAGCAGAGAGGATTGGAAGACTTCAACGTTAAAGATGGGGGAAGATCAGGACTAGCCTGGAGGGCAGTGAAGTAAAACCAAATGGTAGCAAATACACAAGAGTTTTAAAGCAAGTGGCTGAGGCTGAGGCAAAGCCAGGCACGAGCGATGTTAAGGCAGTGGTTCTTCACCTGGGGGTCGGGACCCGTATGGGGGTTCATTTGGGGCTTCACCGAGAGACATGAAAGGGTCATAAATAACATATCCATTTGTTGAGCCCATGTTTAGGTACCTAACAAAGGTACATACCACATACAGTATTTTGTTTGCGTATATGCGTACGTATGCCAAAAAGGTTAAGAACCACTGTGTTAAGGAGATGGGAGTGAGGAACTTTGATTATTCAGCTAATGTAAACAGATTGTCGTCAGCACACCAAATCATTGTAAAAACATCGTAAACTTCTTGGGTGCATTCAAGATATTTTCAGGTCAGCTATTGCCAAATTTACCTTGAGAACCTACCAAAGATTATTAGTGCTTCGTATTTTCACCTTTTGAACCACATTCAAAATTACATATGTTCTATGTTTATATTACATATGTTCTATGTTTACATATGTCTGTTGTGTTGCTACAACTAAGAATTTAATTGTTCTGTTTTGGGATATATGACAATAAAACACTTGAATTTATTTTATAAATCACATTTGTTTTAATTTTTGTTTTTCAATATGTTTTTGTACAATTAAAATCTCATTTTATAGTTGAAATTATAGTTGGAAGGGACAAAGTTGCTCATAGAAGGAGCAGACCCAAGAGGTGGAATGTGATTCCAACTGCTTGGGAGAGAGAGGAGGAGAGAAAGGAGCCCATATCCAACCCCAGCACCTGGCCTGAGGAGCACAGAGAGTGAGCCAGAGCAGAAGGTCCCAGGAGACTCATGTCCAGAGCATGTTAGGAAGGTCCATATCTGCGAGGGGGAACACTCAGCAATAGCTTAGAAGGAGTCAGACTCTAATATCAGAATGCATCATAGCATGGTTTGGGAACAGCTCCATCCAAGACCACAAGAAATTGCAGAGAATTGTGGACGCACAAACCAACTTCCCTTCCATTGACTCCATTTACACTTCATGCTGCCTCAGCAAGGCCACCAGCATAATCAAGGACACATCTCACCTTGGTCACTCCCTCTTCTCCCCTCTCCCATCAGGCAAGAGGTATAGAAGTGTGAAATCACACACCTCCAGATGCAAGGACAGTTTCTTCACGGCTGTTATCAGGCAAATGAACCATCCTACCAACAACTAGAGAGCAGTGCTGAGCTACTATCTACCTCATTGGTGACCCTCAGACTATCTTTAATCGGACTTTACTGGACTTTATCTTGCACAAAACATGGTTCTGTAGCGGCACCTTGTGGTGGCTTGGGGAAGTGTGAACCCTCGTTATTGGCTGGCGCCATCACGTGATCGCGGGTGTGTTTTCGCGGGCTTTTCTTCTCAGACGACAGCGCTCCTCCCGAGTAGCTATTATATATTTGGTTGACACAGAACGCGGTTTTCGAGTACTCCCAGTTGTTTGTTGTTTCACAATAAAAATCGTTTCACTCAACCTGCCCTGTCTCGCCAAAATTCTCTATATCATGTATCTGTACACTGTGGATGGCTCGATTGTATTCATGTATTGTCTTTCCGTTGACTGGATAGCACGCAGCAAAAGCTTTTCATTTTGCAAATTAGTTACCTAAAATTGGATCGTTCAATATTCATACCATTGGGTTGGAAGCTACCCAAGTGGAATATGAGGTTGAGTTCCTCCGGTTTGCATGTGGCCTCACTCTGGCTTTGGAGGAGGCCCAGGACAGAAAGCTATGTTGCATGTTTAAGTTAAAATGTAACCGACTTCAACTGATTTTTTGATGAAACTGAGATTCTGCATTTTGTAAGTCAATTTTGATGATCTGAAATAGATTGACAACAGCTTCTTCCCTGCAACCATCAGGCTATTAAACACTACAACCTCATAATAGTCTAGTGTCATAACTACAATAGACTATTATTATTATTGTTGCACTGTTCTGGTTGTTTTTTGAGCATGTGTGTATGCATATATATATATATATATATATATATATATCCAAGTAAGAATTTCATTGTTCTATCTGGGACATATGACAATAAAACACTTGACTCTTGACAAACTGGCCAATATCGTAATTGGGTAAAGCTGGAGATAACCACTAGATGGCACCACAGGTATACGTCTGAAGAGAAACCAATTTACTAAATGGAATAGCCAGAATAAGTGGGAGACATAAAATTAAAGAGCATTTAAAAGTCTAAAATACAGTGAAAATCTAGTAACTGGGAGAAATATATAGAATGATAAATTCTAAATAGGTAAACAAAAACGCTGGAGAAACTCAGTGGGTGAGGCAGCATCTATGGAGCGAAGGAAATAGGTGACGTTTCGGGTCGAGACCCTTCTTCAGACTGATGTGAAGGCGGGGGTGGCGGGAAGAAGAAAGGAAGGCTTCCCGCCATCACCCCCCCTCCCACCCACCCTCACATCAGTCTGAAGAAGGGTCTCGATCTGAAACGTCGCCTATATCCTTCGCTCCATACATGCGCCTCACCCGCTGAGTTTCTCCAGCATTTTTGCCTACCTTCGATTTTCCTTCTTAAACAATTCAAAATAGGAAGTAAGATCTGCAAGAAACAATACATAAAGAATTTTTTGAAGGATATTAAGTTTAACTCAAAAGCTTTTCATATGGTCAAGAGGATATGGACCCTGTAGAAGCCATTGTTGTAATGGACACAAAATTGTTATAAGCGGACATAAGACAACTTTGTGCAATTATTT